>NW_026057578.1:93855034-94060048 GCF_023721935.1 Panthera uncia
TTTGGCAAATTAGGACATTCAAAGGGTTCATGTACACGGGAGGATTTAGAAAGTCACATGCATGCCTGTGGCAGGATGTGTGCTTTAAAAAAATCCTGAGAAGACCCCAAACCTTCACTCCTAGTGATCCTGATCCTTAGACTCAGTGAAAACAAGAAGGGAAGATTAAGAAAGAGTTACAAAATGCCTGGCCAAGTTGAAGAGTGGTCTAGTCCAGTGCCGATGTGTGAAGAATTGGGAAGCTCTTTCTCTTTCTCTCTCTCTAAACACTAGCTGAGCATAAGCTAAAGAAAAAGAGACTACAGAGACTATACATAGCAAAATATAGAGATTTAACAAAACAAGTTTAGAAAAATTATGAAACAACAAAGAGCTACAACCCACAGCAAGCAACAAAAACAAACCCTGAGTGGGGGAGGGGGGGAGCAAGAATCTGATTTTCAGAGTCACTACATTATAATACGCAAAATGTCCAATTTTCAACAATAATAAAATACAAAGCATATATAAAAATAAGAAAGCATGGACTAGTTACAGTAGAAATCAACAAAACTTGTTCCTGAGGAAGTCTAGACACTGCAATTTTTAGATACCTTAAATCTACTATCTTAAATATGCTCAAAGAACTAAAGAAAACCACACGAATGGTATATGAACAAATAAAGAATATCAATAAAATGTCCATTTATAAAAAGGACCCAAAAAGAAATGATGGAGCTTAAAAGGATAACTGAAATGAAAAATTCATTTTAATAGCAGACTTGAGCAGACTAAAGGAGAATCAGTAAATTTGAATATAGAACTTATATTAAATTGGGGATATCTGAGGAGCAAAAAGAGAAAAGAATGGAGAAAATGAGACCGGTGGGACATCATAAACCTACCAAAATATGGGTTACAGGTATCCTGAATGAGTGGAGAGAGGAAGAGGGCAAAAAGAATATTTAAAGAAATAAAACTTCCTGATATTGACAATCAAAAAACAAAAAACAAAACATGAATCTTCACATTCAGGAAACTCAATGTATTCCAAGAAGGATAAACTCAGAGATCCACATGCAAACACATTATAATTAAATTGTTGAAGGCTAAAGACAAAGTAAATTTTGAAAGCAGCAAAAGAGAAGTGATAATTATGTAGAAATGATCCTCAATTAAATTAACAGCAATATTCTAGAAATCAAGGAGGCCAGAAAGGAGAAGGATAGTATTTTTTAAATGCTAAGTGAAAACACTGTCAACCAAAAAGTCCATGTCTGGCAAAACTCTGCTTATTTTAAAACTGAGGGAGTGGCATCTGGGTAGCTCAGTTGGTTAAGTGACCTATTTTGGCTCAGACTCAGGTCATGACCTCCTGGCTTGTGAGTTCCACACCTCTGCTGAGGGCTTGGAGCCTGCTTCAGATTCTGTGTCTCCCTCTCTCTCTGCCCCTCCCCTGTTCATGCTCTGTCTCTCTCTCTCAAAAATAAATAATAAAAACATTTAAAAATTAAAAAAAAAGTAGGGGAGAAATTAAGACATTCTCAGATACACAAAAGTTGAAGGAGCTGGTCACTAGCAGACATACGTTATGAAACACGCTGAAGGGAATTTACAAGCTGAGATGAAATGTCACAAGATAGCAACCTGAAGGCGTGCAAAACAAACCACTCATAAAATGAACTACATAGGTCAATTAAAAAACAGTGTTATTGTATTTTTTATTTCTAACTCCTTTTTATCCTATGTGATAAAAGACAAATACATAAAACAATTATATATCTATACTAATGGGCATATAATGTATAAATATGTAATTTGTGACAATAACAACATCAAGGGAGAAATAATAGAGCTGTATAAAAGCAGGGTGTTTGCATGTTATTAAAACTTAGTTAATATAAATTCAAACCAGATTTTTATAAATTTAAGATGTTATCTTTGATCATCATGATAATGACTATGAACATATCTAAAAATGTACATTAAAGAATTAGAAGCAAATCAAAATAGCACACTACAAACAATCAGTTAAACACAGAAGATTACAGTAGTGGAAGAAATGAGGAACAAAAAATCTATGAGACAGAAAATATATAGCAAAGGCCAGGAGTATGTCCTTCCTTAATCAAAAAAATACTTTAAAAGTAAATGGAATAAACTCTTCAAACAAAGGGCAAAAATAGAATGGATTTAAAAACATAATTCGGCTATACACTTTCTACAAGAAACTCATGTTAGATCAAAAGACAAAATGGGTTGAGAGTAAAAAAAGTGGAAAATGATATTTCATGCAAATAGTAACCAAAAAGGAACTGGAGTGGTTATGCTAATATTGCTCAAAACAGGTTTTAAGTCAAAAGCTATATTACTAGAGACAAAAGAGGATTCCTGTTTTCTGGTTCATCATGTACGGTGCTTAGAAGTTACCACTCTGCCTTTAAACAAAAATAAAAAGCTGAACAAATTGAAAAATCAACAACTCTTCTAAGATCCATCAGAGAAGTGAGCTCCCAGGACAAACCTCTGCCTCCCAAGTTGGAGAGATAGGTGAATACAGAGTTTCAAAAGTTACTGGAACAGAAACCCTGAGCAGAAACCTCTGGAAGAACCAGTACTGGGGTAGTAAAACCTGAACTGTAACTGATTACTTGTTAGAGGCTCAGAGTGGACAAAACTAAGTTATTAAAATGCAAGGAGGACCCAGTCATAAAGAGACTCTTACACTTTTGTGAGTTTTATGTCCAGAAGCTCACTCAACCAGGTTTTCACAAAGAATATTAGAAAAAAATCCCCTTGGGCTTCCAGCAGGAGTGGGGGAGAAGGAGCCATTTTGAAATGTGCCTGAGTATTCTAATCTTACAAAAGATTGCCTCAGAGAGCCTAAACTATTTTTTACCAGAGCCTAAACTATTTGGCTTTTATCAGAGCCTAGCTGACCCGGAAAAAGGGAAATGCTCAACTCCAACGACTCTAGCCATTCTGCCCTACCTACAGCAGGGAGAAAAAACTGAGAGGCACTTCTGAAGTTTATAGTATAGATGCATAGTTTCTCTAAATGACTAAGACCTAATCATAGGACTGCAGAACAATACCTCACCTTATGATCACATTAGTAACATTACTAAATGCCTGTTTACTGCAGTTAATTTTACCTGGTGCCTGATGTCTGGCTATCAAGAAAAAATTTGTAAACCACACTCAGAAGTAAAAAGCACAGTTTGAAGAGACAGAACAAGCATCAGAACCAGTCTCAACCGTGGTAGGGATGTTAGAATTAGACTGGGGACTTGAAACAACCATCATTAATAAGTTAAGGACTCTAATAAAGGAGACAAAGTACACATGAAACATTATCCAGGATAGATCATATATCAACAAAAAAGTATCTATGGTTAAAAAGATTGAAATCATACAAAGTATCTTCTCTGAGCACAAAGGAATGAAGCTGGAAATCAATAACAGAAATAAAACTGTAAAATTCACCAATATGTGGAAATTAACACGTTTTAAAACTATCAACAGGTCAAAGAAAAAATCCTAAGTGAAATTGGAAATACTTGAAACAAACAAACAAACAAAAAAACCCCACAACATATCAAAACAATGGGATGCAGTGAAAGCAGTATGCATAGGGAAATTAATGCCTACATTAAAAAAGAAAAAAGTTCTTAAATCAATAACTAACTTAACATTTAAAGAACTAGAAAAAAAGGAAACTAAACCAAAGCTAGCAAAAGGAAGGAAATAAAAATTAGACCAGACATTTATGAAATAGAAAAACAGGGATAATTAATGAAATCAGTTTGGTTCTTTTAAAATGTCAAGAGAATTGAAAAACCTTTAGCTGATAGCTAAAGATTAAAAACCAAAATGCAGAAGACACAAATAACTACAATCAGAAATAGAAGTGGAGACATTACTATTGATCTTATAGAAATAGAAATAGACATTACTATTGATCTTATAGGATTATAAGAGAATGTTATGAATGATTGCATAACAATAAATTAGATAATCTAGATGAAATAGATAAATTCTTAGGAGCACACAAATTACCTAAAATAGCCAAATTAAACAAAATAAAAGAAAATCTCAACAGACCTATTTCAAGTAAAGGGATTAAATCAGTAATCACAACAGAGAAAAGTCCAGGACCAGATGGCTTCACTGATGAATTCTACCCATATTTTAAAGAAGGATTAATCCTTCTAAACCTTTTCCAAACAATCAAAGGAGAAACACTTTCTGACACATTCTGTTAGACCAGAAGTACCCTGATACCTAAGACTCCTCCACAAGAAAAAAAAACAAAAACAAAAAAACAAAAAACATTGTTAAAGACCAAAATCCTTTAAAAATATAGATGCGTCCTAGGAATGCAGGGGTTGTTCAACATAAACCAATCAGTGTAGTACCTCACCTAGATCATAGAATAAAGAAAATAATCCACATAACCATCTCTCTTAACTCAAAAAGCATTTGACAAAATCTAACACCCTCTCATGATTAAACACTCAGAAAATTGTTAATAAATGGCAACTTCAACATTAAAAAAGGCTTTGATTAAAAACCCATAGCTACCGCCATTGTCAATGGTGAAATACTAAAACTTTCCTCCTAAGATCGGGAACAAGGCAAGGATGCACTTTTTTTTTTCTTTTCTCTTTCTCTTTCTTTCTTTCTTTCTTTCTTTCTTTCTTTCTTTCTTTCTTTCTTTTTTACCACTGCTATTCAATATTTTATCAGAAATACTAGCAAGAGCAATTAGGTAAGAAAAATAAATAAAAAGCACACAAACTGGAAAGAATTAGCAAAACTTTCTCTATTTGAAGATGATATAATTCTATATACAAAAAATCCGTAAGAATCCACAAGAAAGCTACTAGAGCTAATGAACAAATTCAGCAAAAATTCAGTATACAACATCAACACACAAAAATCAGTTGTGTTTGTATACATCAGCAATATACAATCCTAAAGGGAAATTAAGAAAATTATTCCACTGAAAATAACATACAAAGAGAAAAAATACTTAAGTGTAACTTAACTGAGAAGGTAAAAACATGTATATTAAAACTTAAAAATATTGCTAAAAAAATTAAAGAAGACCTAAATAAATGAAAAGATAGCCCATGCTCATGGATTGGAAGACTTTATATTGTTAAAATATCAATACTACTCCAAAGAAATCTACAGAATCAATGAAACTCCTATCAATATTCCAATGGCCCTTTTTATAGAAATGGAAAAATCAATCTTCAAATTCATATGGAATTGCCAAAACTATATTGAAACACACACACACACACACACACACACACACACACACACAAACTTTACTTTCTAATTTCAAAATATACTAAAAAGATACATTAAAAAAGAGGGTGTCACTAGTATAAGGATAAACATATATAGACTAATGGAATGGAAATAAGAATCTATAAATAAAATGATACATCTATGGTCAATTGATATTCAACAAAGGTGCCAAGACAATTCAACAAGGAAACCATAATCTCCTTAACAAATGGTGCTGGGATGACTACATATCCATCTACAAAAAAAAAAAAAAAAAAAAAAAAAAAAAAAAAAAAAGTTTTATCCCTACTTCACAAAATATAAAAATATGAAATCTAAATGGATCACTGACATAAATTTAAAGACTAAAACCTCAATTGTCTAAAAGAAAACATAGGAGTAAATCTTCATCACTTTGGATTTGGCAATGAATTTTTAAATGCAACATCAAAAATATTGGTAATGAGAAAAAATAGAGAAATTGGACTTCACCAAAATTGAAATATTTGTATATCAGGGATACCATTAAGAAAGTAAAAAAGAGTATGTATGGAATGGGAAAACAAATATTTACAAATCATGTACCTGATAATTGTGTACCATTAAGCATATATAAGGAACACTTGGAATTCAACAAAAAATACAAACAAGGTTATTTAAAAATGAGGAAAGGAATTCAATAGATATTTCTCTAAAGAAGATATACAAATGGCCAATATGTACATGAAAAGATGCTCAACATCATTATTCCCTAGGGAAAAGCAAATCAAAACCACAATGAGACACCATTTCACACTCACTGGGACTGCTACATTAATAATGATTTTTTTTTAAGTGGGAATTAAAATATTACCAAGAATGTGGCAAAACTGGAACACGTGTACATTGCTGGCAGGAATATAAAATCATGTAGCCATGGAGGAAAATATTTTGTCAGCTCCTCAAAAATTAAATATAGAATAATCATATGACCCAGCAATTCTACTGCTAGGTATTTACTCAAAAGATTTAGACAGGCACTCAAACAAATACCTCTATCTGAATGTTCATAGCAGCATTATTCACAATCAAAAGATGAAAACACTCAAAATTTCAAGTGATGAATGGAAGAGAAATTATCTTATATACATACAAATAAAAGTTAGCCTTAAAACAGAAATGAAATATTGATACATGTTACAACTTGGATGAACTTCAAGAAAATTATGCTAAGCGAAAGAAATCCGGCACAAAAGATCACATATTATATGATTCCATTTATATGAAATATTCAAACAGGTAAATCCATAAGGAAAACAGATTGGTGGTTGCTAGGGACTAGGGAAATGGAGTGGTAAATAGCTGCTTAATGTGTATGAGGTTTTCTTTGGGATGATTAAAATATTTTGGAACTAGATAGAGATGATGATTTCACAATATTGTGAATATACTAAATGCCATTGAATTGTTCACTTGAAAATTGTTAATTTTATGTTATGTGTATTTTACCTCAATAAAAAAATTAAAGAGTGATGTGGCAGATAAATCTAGTGGAAATAATATACTAATACAATAAAAATTTCAGAATGGAAGGAAAATGAAAAGAGGATACAATTATCAAATTAATAATATAAAATAATATTCCCTGTGCTAAATGCTCACTATGCACCAGCCAATATTAACTTACATGTATCTTGGTTAAATTCTATAATAGAAAGGATAAGGGTTAAATCATAAAAGCACTAAATGCCAGAAGCCATGCAGTAATGTAAAGAGGTTTTAAAAGGGGTGGTAGATAAAGATAATGACTCAAGAATTTCAGGTTCATTTGAATTATCATTGCTATAGGAGGACAAACTCATTCATTCAACTACCTTCCCCTTCCACTTCCCTCGCCTCCCTTTCCCCTCCACTCCCCTCCCTTTCCTTTCCCCTCCTCTCAGCTTCCCACCCCTTATCCTCTCCTCCCTTCCCCTTACCTTCCTTTTATGCTGTAATACTTGCTTCCCCAAAAAACAACCCTTCCTCTCACTCCTCATTCCCTTCCTTGTTGTTCTCAAGTACAATGACCACTCCTATCTAAGGGCCTTTTGGGTTTTTCGGTTTTTATTTTCTTTTTTGTCTGGAAAGTTCTCCCGTGTATTTGTATATGCTCATCCTCTGTTTCATTCATGTCTGTCAATTGACCCTTATCAAGGAAATTTGACCTTTCTACCTAAAATAGCACTCTCTTCCTTTTCCCCTTCTTCATCCTGTTAGAATTTTCTTTATAGCACTTATTGACATCCAACACATTATAAACTTGTTTTTAATTGTCTCTCTTCCCTGGATATATTTTTCTTGCGAGTAAGGACTTTGTTTGGTTAACTGCTGTATTCTTGTAACTAACACATAATGAATGTTAAATATATATTTCATTTAATTAACGAATACATTGGACATAGGTGTAAACCAACAAGTATTTCTTGAGTGACTAAATGGAGATATTCAGCTACCCATAGTAAAACATATTCAAGAAAAAGGAACAGTCCAAAGAAAGAAAGAAAATTATAATTTAGCCTTGGAGCTGATTCATTTAGCCTGGCTAGAGAAAAACTTCATCTTCATACATCTTGTGAAATAAGACTTTAAATAAGTTGTTGGGGCCAAATTATATGTTGAATGTCATACTAGAAATGCAGTGTATCATGTTGGCAGGAGGAAGTAAGGAGAAAATGAACTGAAAACATGGTAGAAATATGAAGGGCTTGGATTCCCCTCCAAACCTATGTTCATCACCAAAGTTTAACTCTAGAATTCACAAACCTAGTCAGTAACAAAAACTGGGGATATAATGGATAAGATCCTACACCCCAGGTTAGAAATGAGGCTGAAATTGATGATAGATTCCTACAGACACAGTTATAACTGGAACAAAAGCACTCTTGAGTTCACAAATTGTGGGACGTGGGTGAGTAGTTACATCAGAGAACTGAGCTGTTATGAACTAGGAAAAGTCAGGGCACAGAAAACAGGGCAGTAAGCAATAGAGAGGCAACTGTGTGTCAGCAAGACCAAGGTAACCTGAGATGAAACTCTATTTACTGTCTCAGAAAGCCAGATACCATTAGTGCAATCACTTTATAGCAATGAAAGAAAACATAGGTTAAAGAAGAAATAGGGAAACAAAAACCTAAAGAAATAATACTAGTTAGATTGAAAAGCACCTGATCCGGCAGATACTTGAAATGCCATTAGCTATGGCCTTTTAGAATCAGCTAGAGAGTATTTGATGTTAGAGTCTAGCTTAAATTCTGCTCAACACATTGTTAGCATGGATGTGAGAGTCACTTCTATTTAGTTTGTTATTATCTCAGGTCACAGAATTAAATCGACTGTAATCCTTAATTCATGACACACTCTGATCATGGGCTTTTATTTATGTTTTTTTTTTATTTGTTCAGTTAATCGGTTATTGGAACTCATTACTCAAAACAAAAGTTTAGAACTTTATAGTAATCTTTATTTATGTAACTATATGATACTCCTTCAGCAATTTATCCTCCCCATCCTTCTCCACTTACCCAAGAGAACAATCACTCTCAAACCCATGTTTATCTTTCCCTTACATTTCTTTGTATAAGTTTCTCACTGCATATATAGGTATCTCTAAATTTATTCACTTTTTTTAAACCTTATAAAAAGGATATTAGGGTATATATAATATTTTCAAATTTATCTTTTTTGTATGATATTGTTAATATTTATCCATATTGTCATGTGCATCTATGGCTTATTTGTTCTTAATTCTGTATAATATTCCATTGTGTGAATATAGTGCAGTTCATGTATCCACTCTTCCATTAAGAGGTGTTCAGATTGTTTTTCTCACTTTTTAAATGTTTGCTCTTAGGAACAGTGCTGTTATAAACATTCTTGTACATGCCACCTATTAAACCTGCCATTTATTTATTCATAATATTCATATTTGTGGGGTGTCTACTAAAATGCAGGCACCATTCAAGATGCTAGAGGCAAAAATGGAGAGGGAAAAAAAGTTTTTGGCCTGTCATGGGACCTACAATGGAGAGAGGATTCTCTCTGATCATAAATGTTAAGTGAACAAATAAGTTTATTTAACTTCACTCATGTGTGAACCTGAAGAAACAAAACAGATGAACATAGGGAGAAAAAGAGAGAGAGGCAAACCAGGAAACAGACTCTTAACTCTAGAGAACAAACTGATGGTTACCAGAGGGGAAGTGGATGCGGAAATGGGTGAAATGTGTGATGGGGATTAAGTAGGGCCCTTGTGATGAGCGCTGGGTATTGTATGGAAGGGTTGAATATAGTGATATTGTACACCTGAAACTAATATTATGTTGTATGTTAACTAACTGGAATTTAAATAACTTTTGTTTTAAAAAATAATTGAAAATGAATTCTCATTGACAATTATTTCCTGTTTTCAAAATTTTAGACATAAAAATTTTTGTGGGTGGGTTCTCCTTAACTAATCTCCCAATACATTTGCATAAACATCCAGACTATGACCTTGTAAAGCTTATTGGTGTCTAAAGTTTATACTTTTAAAATGTATTCCTTTCAAGGCTGAAAAAGATAATGTAGACATTTTTTCTCTTTCAAGCCATGTGGTAGATTTAAAAATTTTTATTACAGGCTGTCAGCAAATCAATGGACAGTTAAGCACACTGATCACAACTGATAGACTGGAAGGAGTGATGCTGTCCCTGTGGGATTTCTTTTAAGTAATAGGAATAACTTGCTAAGAATACATACATCCTCAAGGACAGACTAGGTAGCTGATCTGGGACTTCTATTTTTTTTCCAACATACAAGAAAAGTATTTCATTGTAAACTTACTATTCCAAATGCTACCATGCAAAATCTTGACTGGTCTTTGTTCTTTTCCTTTCCTGTCTGGAGAGAAAGAGTATGAGGGTATCTGGGGAAGCTGCAGTCAGCCTTTTAAGGTCATTAGGTGACCCAGAGCTGGTCCAAGGAATAACTATGACCGTTGGTGAACACTTATCTAACTTCAGCAGGGAGAACCAATCAGTTATTCTTTTCTGCTCCCATAATATTTGCCACATTTCTCTTACTGAATTACATCATACAGATTTACACAAAAATATCATAGAATTGTACATCTTGTGTTTCCATGTGTTAGTTGTCCTGACTGTACTTAGACCTTCCCAATGACAGAATCCATGACTTGATCATCTTTTTATCTAGCTTACTGCTTAGTACTCTTCAAATGCCTATTTTATGTCTGACACTGGGCTAGATTTTGGTGGATTAAGCCTGTGGACTTGACTTTGATGTAGTTAGATTGCCATTTCTTATATTTTTATCATAAATCCCTTCTTCTTATAGATGGGCTCTCATTACCTTAACTGTTAAGAACTTGCTTGATGACAGTGCTTTCTAGACCAAAGTTAAAGGAAAACTACCCTTTGGAGGCATAAATGCCCTTCTTTGTCTGTATAAGATTGTTCAAACCTTAACAGAAATGGCCTTTTTAAAAAATGAGAACTGTAAATCTTCAATGACTAAAACATCTCAAACTACTCATGGTTGGAAAAATCTCTCTAAATGAAAAAAGAAAAAAAAATCCACCTCTGTTTATGGAACACTTCTATGCTTACAAAGCATTCATTAAGTCAAGAGCATAGGGAAATCCCCATTCCTGAGAAGAAAAACTCAGTTTCACAATTGGCAACATACCAACTCTTGGCTAGAAAACAGGTCTTCTCACTTGAAATTCAAGACAGCTTTTAGGATAGAATTTTACCCTGGTGAATTTTGACTAATTTGCTAATTATTAGTAGTAAATTATAATTAATATTAATTAGTATATTAGTCAAACTATTCTCTTCCCCAAGAAAATGCATTCCTTTGTCCTTAAGCCTAAGTTCTGCATACTGAGGCAACAGAGAGAGAACTGTGCTGTCATGTGTTCAACATACTTGTTATCTATGTGGAAGACAGTTTAGACTTAAGAACCATACAAATTACTGAGCAGACAAAACATTCTGAGATCCAAGAACAGATCAAGTGACTTCACATTATTTTGTGAATTTTAGTAACAATTTATATAATAAAGTACTACCAAAATGGTATTTGATGGCAAGGGCTATATTGTAAAACAACTGAAGGTAGAATGAGCTGGACAAAGTCAAGGCACAGTTAGTCCAGGAGAGCTAAGAACCAGTTTACTTGTTATTTGCAACAGGAAGTGTGCTTGCAGCCCAGTTCTCCTGGAGTTTTTTCAACATCACTATCAGATACAATTAAAGGTAGCTGGGGAAACCATTAAAGTGAAATCTACTAATTCAAAAAGTGACATGCTAGGACCACTTAGTATAGCTGACCAAAGGACTTTGTGCATATTTAGCTATATCGTACACGTACACACACACTCACAGAACAACACATAGAGATAGATCTCACATGTGGTATCCAAGAGTGTCAAAATGAATTTATGTGAGCTTCAAGGATTGATTCTTCTTCCTACTATCCTGATATGGCTGGTTCTAAAAGTTCTATTGTTAGGTCACTTTGATGCTTCCAGGTTCTGATCACATCTAATGACAGAATGTATTGTTACTTAAGATTGGAAAAGTCTTCATCCAAATTAGGAAGAATGGTAAATGGAGATTTTAAACAAAATGTTACAAAACCAAATAAGCAGACAACTGTGGAATAATAATTGTACTAAGACTCCTTATAGATGAACACCTTTCAGAAAAGCATTGGAATTTCATTGATACAGCCTTGCCCTTATCCATTTAACATGAAAATAAAATATGGCGTGTTATAATGCAGTTCTTTAACTTTTATATATTGTAATTGTGTTGTTATGTATTACATATTTTTTAATATGCAAAAACTTTTTTTTAATCAACTAGCTATATTTATGGAAACCCAATGTGTACAACAGGTAAAAATGGTGCTCCTTTGACTAAAGCTGGGGGCAGGCAAGAAACAAGACCCACCTACTTGGTCCCTTATCCAATCATGATAGTGTTGCATAACCCTTTACAAGTATATTTTCAAGGAGCTTATTTGCAGCCATGTTTGTAATTAGCAAAATTTTAGGGGGGGGGAAAAGTCCTTAGTTACTAAATTGTTAGAGAAGAATTATATATCACATAGAATGCTATATCGTCATCACAATAAGTTAGTATAAATCTAACATGGAAAGATATTCATTATACATCATTCAACCACAAAATCCAAGTCCAGCCCTAAACATTTACACATGGTATGAATATACTGATTACATTAAAATTTTTTTACACACATGTACAACATAAATTCATGTATGTTCAAAGAAATGAATATCATGATGTATGTGTGTTTGTTCTGGACAATGGGAGAATTAATTTTAATGCTGCCCATTCTTCTTTGAGAGAAAAGTAGAAGGAAGGATCCCTGCATAAAACTTTGATTATGTTTCATAAAATATGTCATATTAAATTAGCAAATTATTAAAGCTTCTTGGGCAGAGGTTTGATTTGGGTGGGGGTGGGGGTCCTCTGTTTGGTAAAGCACTGAATGAATGACATTATTTTCTCACCATATGCAAAAGCAGCTCTGGGCAGAGGCAGTGATCATTTCCCACTGGAGGAAATGGCAGATGGATTTTTTATAGTAATTATATTTATTAATCAATTATAAGTGATTTCTTCCATAGTAGTCCTCCTTTGTTAAGCTAAATCTTTGAAAGTCTTATCATGCAACTGCTTTATGTCAGTGGCACTTAGAATAAAGAAATCAGGATAAAGCCTATAAAGGACAAAGCACCCCAGAAAAAGAACAATAGCCATTAAGGCTGCTACACTGCATAATTCCAAAGGTGCAATTTATTGCAACCTGCCATTTGCAGAGAAATAATACAATTCTAAGATTGAAAATTCATTGGAAGAAGGAAACTGGAGCAAAAGATAACTAGAAGAAATGAAGACTTCATAATTTTCAGATGTGTAAGGGGGGGAATCCTTGTATGTTTGAGCATATATTACCTTATATTGAGCATATATTACCTTAATAATTAAATATAAGGAGAAACAACTTACATTATAAATATAAGGGTTATGTTATACTTAAAATTCAATGTAATTTTGCACTTTTGTGTCATGGTTGGTATGTAACCATTTAATGTTCCCAAATGAGGTAAACTAGTGGCCATTGTTCTGTTGCTCAGCCCAGAGAAATGTATGATCTAGTTTCTCCCTCTTACTCCTTCACCTCAACACCTTCCTTAACGGTGGGGCTCATCAGCAAAATTGCAACTCTACCCTAACACCTCAGCTAGTTCTCTATCCCCTCATATCTGAGTACTGCTGGGAGAAAGCATCAACCAAGCCGATCTGTGTGGCTACGAATTCATGCGACTTGAACTTTGACCATTCAAAGTCTCCTATCCAGCCTTCCACATCTCTCAGAGGGCCGTGATGCCTACCGGATGGGCAATAGGAGTTTACTAGAAATGATCTAACCACTTTTCTGTACTTCCACCTATTCTGTTTTTTTTTTCCTTTTGTCTTCAACTCAAGAAAAATACTTCCACACATGTGCCCACAACCCCATTTTATTCACTTCCAATTTTTTTAAGATTAGAAATTAAACATTTCAGGTATTTGAACTCCCCTGTACACTCCTCCCAATCCTATTTCCCCTTGCTATTCCCAAAGTTAACAATTATCTATTTGAACTCATAGAGTCCACATTAACTCGTGTTAAAATGAATGTCATCTTCTCGTGGCTACACAACAACTTCCCTGTGGTTTGCTCTAGTTTCTTTTGTATCTCTTGTTCCCCTGCCCCATCCCCAGGATTATTTCCTACATCATATAACTCTCATCTTTAAACTATACAAAACACATATTCCCTCTAGCTGCTTCCATAATTTATTTCTCTTTACCACAACACTCCTTGAGAAAACAAAACAAAGCAAAAAACTCACTATATTCTTGCCTTTCTTGATCTATTTTTTCCCACCATTCCACATAAATTAATCTTATCCAAGATACCAATCATGCGCACAATACCAAATCAAACGTTCATTGTTTATACCTCATTCACTTGACTGACCAGCATTAGATTCTGTTGAGCATTCTCTTTATGAAACACTTGGCCTGGATTTCTGAACATTGCAAATTCCTTCCTAGCTTGATGTATGTAGATTCTGCTAGATTTTCAATGTAGATGATTTTATTGCTTGAAAATATTGACAGTTTTATTTCTTCCCTCCTAAAGCTCATACCTCATATTTCCCCTTGAATTATTATAATCTAAAGGAAATTTGAACCATACAGTGATTTAAAAAAAAGCACCCCAAGTTTTGTTTCTGATATATGGCAAATGTACTGTTCTTCACTGAATAGATTTGGGGTTTTGTTACTTGGCATTTATTAAGTTAAAAGGATTTTTTATGTAACTCATAGTTTTTGAGAGTTTGAAAAAAAATGCTGGACTTCAGACAATACATTTTTTGCATCTGTTGAGACTACCACATATATATATATATATATATATATATATATATTTTTTTTTTTTTTTTTTCTAAAAACAACTTGTATAAAATTGAGATTATATGTATTGCTTGAGCATTTGCTAGATCCTACCCATGAAATCACCTGGGCCTATTGGAAGGTCGATAATGTATTATGACATTATTTTCTTTACTGCTTATTGGTTTTGCTTGAGCCAAATCTCTGTTCTCTTTAGAGCAAAATTCCTTGATATAATTGTCCCATCCTGACTCAACGCAGAGACAAAGAAATTTTATTCGTCAGAATACTTTTGTTTTGTTTTGTTATTGTCCCTCTTATTCAGACTTTCACTGAGACAGAGCTTTTGGAGAGTTCCAACTTGATGCAAGATTCTTGATTCCGCCACACCTTCTTCTATCGGTTCAATGACTTCTCTCCTGTCCCTGTGACAACCATTGTAATCTGCACTGCTGTTAGTAGTACTGTAGTTCTGGCTCTGTTGTGCTTACCACTCGAGATTTCAGAGTTGCAGCTTTGTTTTAGGCCTCCATGAATTCTTCTTGACTTCTTTTGCAAGCTCAGCTGTACGTGTAAAATAATGTTGTTGTATTTGCATTTCCAACTGTTTTATAGCAGGAGTGATTTCATTCCAAAATATCTGATTGCAAAATATAGAAGTCCCATTTACTGTGACTTCTCTAAAAATAATTTCTTTTAATAATAGCAAGATGTTGCAAAGCAATGACCTCCTTCTAACATCCTATTTATTTTCATTTGGAATTTTTCTTGAAATTAGGAAATATATATTTTAAAGAAAAATAACGCGAACACCTGTGTACCTAGACCAATGAACATATGTCACTTGTTCACTCAGAAGCCTTCTATGCCTGTCGACCATCATAGCCTGATCCAAACTGCTCCTTCCATCAGGTGACCACTCTTTTAACTCTTGAGTGAATAATTCCCTGCCATTTCTTTATAGTTGTACCACCTGTGGATGTATCCCTAAATAATGCATTGTTTACTTTTGCCTAGCTTTTAACTTAATGTTTTGTCTAACTGCTTGTTCTTGATTTTTTTTAAATTATCAAGATGTTTAATTTCTTTCTTAAAAATGTTTATTTATTTTGAGAGAAAGAGCACACGGTCATTCAGGGGGAAGGGCAGAGAGAGAGGGATAGAATATCAAGCAGGCTCCCCACACTGTCAGCACAGAGCCCGATGTGGGTCTCGATCTCAGGAACTGAGATCATGACCTCAGCCGAAATCAAGAGTGGGACGCTTAACTGACTGAGCCACCCAGGTCCCCCTAAGATGTTTAATTTCATGTTGACCTGTGCAGTTATGATTTTTATGTGAGGTGTCATATATCATTTTTATCAATTCATTAAGATGTTATGATTATTTATACAGTTTTACATTATTAAAAATGTTAATATAAGCTTTCTAAACATATCTTCTTGCACAAGATTTGTTCTAGATACTGACACACCTGTCAGCTGACATGCTGGATCACAGGACTTGTGCATATTCAGCTTTGCTAGAAAGCCCAAGATGTTTCTAAAAGGATTTTATCAATCTACACTCCTGTCAGCAGGGTATGAGAGTTATTAATTTGCTAAGTATCTCAGTCAACATTTAATTTTATCAATCATTGAACTTTTTTTTGTTTTTTGTTTTGTATTTTAACTTGCATTGCCCTGACTACTAGTGAGTTTTACCATCTTTTCATGTTTATCCCTTATTCATGTTTTCTCTTCTATAGTTAAATGCTCACATTTTCTTTTCCATGAATCATGCTTTTTGTTGTTGGTGAAGATAGAAATTCTATATATATCAGATACTAAGTCTTTATTAGCTATAGATGTTGCAATTTTTTTTTCTTTTTGTCAGAGTGTGGTGTGTCTTCACTTTCTTTATGGCATCTTTTAATGAACAAAAGTACTTTTTAAAAATTGAGGTGTAATCAACATATAACATTATATTAATTTCAGGTATACAAAATAACGATTTGATATTTGTAATGCTGAGAAATGATCATCACAATAAATTCAGTTACCATCCATCTTAGGATGGATTTACTCTGTTAGCGACTTTCAAACATGCAATAGAGTATTATTAACTATAGTCACCATGCTGTATGTTATATCTCCATGACTTATTTGTTTTATCACTGGAAGTTTATACCTCTTGACTCTCTTCATACATTTCACCCATCCCACACCTCCCTCTCCTCTGGCAACCACCAATCTCTTCTCTGTTATCTATGAGCTGACTTTTCTGTTTGTTTTGTTTTGTTTGAATCAATAAATAAGTGTTCTTAATTTTAATATAATTGAATTTATTTTTCATTATAGTTTTCATTCTTTTGGAGTCTGGTCATGTCATCCTTAATCAGAGATTAAAAGTACTCTCAAATACCATTAGTGAGGTACTGATTATTACGTTCAATTAGTTTTTCAATACTTTTGTTGGTGAACATTACTTTTGTTAATATAACTTTTGATATATTTGGTTATCCCTTTTTTCTTACAAATACTACTCCTTTTGCTTAAGTGAGTACCTTTTGGCTTTCCCTCTTCTGTAGATCTTTGTCTATTAAGGGGGTCATATGTTATCACATGTCATACAAATGTTGTTTTGTCCATTGTCTGTTCTTATTCATTGTTCCTCTCATAGCCTATAGTACTTCTGAGTAACTTCCCTCACTCTCATGATTTCACTTACCACCTCCCAACCAAATCACTTCCTATGGGTTCTTGGGCTCATATATCCAACCTCAACCAGATATTTCCACTTGGATATCATCACTATTTTTCTTCCCTACCTATGTTAGAACAAATTAGTTAGAGATCAAAACGTTAGCTTTATTATAGAATAGCTGATTAATGAATGTGGCTTCATACCCAGAGTGAAGGGGCAGGCTGACACTCTCCTCTCAATTAGGCAGACAACTCTGCTGAGTCAGAGGCACAGTGGGGTGAATGGTTCTCCTCCACAGTGTCAAAACTTCTCCCTCTAAGCTAAACCACTCACCAGAGGAGCATATCATAAGACACTTTCTTAGAAGGCATGCATATCCAAAAGATAACCTCAGAACAGATGTTTTCCCTCAGAATCATCAATAGATAACTCCCACTTACATTCAGTGGAAAGTTGTGAGTAAAGGATGAAGAAAGAGGCAAGGGGAATTTATTTAGAGAAAGTCCTAGATCGAAGAAAAATATTTATCTCCTAACAAAACCTTTCAAATTTTTCAGTGGGTACCTGTCACCTACAGAATTTTATTTAATTTTCCAGACATCACCTTCTTCTTCTACCCACATCCTCTGGCCTCCACCATCTCTAACATCAACTCTTGCTATATATTCTTTTGCATTTCAGTCTAGCAGCACTTACCTACCCACAGTTTCTAGCATTCTTTGTGCTGTCTTGACTTTGTTCTAGGTATCCTAACTGTCCATGCTGGAGTATCCCCAAATTGATCATACAGATATCAGTTATTGATCTAACTCCCATATGTATTCTTTAAGTCTGAGCTTGAGTACCTGAAAGCTTTTGGTTTCCTCCACTCCAGCTGCCTTAAATGACCCTTGTGCAATACTATGTTCCATTTTCTAAGATTAAATTTCCTTGGTTGTGTTCTAATGACTTATTTACGTGTATGTCTCTCCCATGAGGCTGTAAATTCTTCAGAGTAGTTATCCCCAGATACCAAGAACACTGCAGACATTCAGAATGTTTGATAAAAGGAACTCACCTTCCCTTAAACTTTTGACCTGTTTCTCTAATCTGAGTTGCTTTCCACTTGGATTTGACAATAGGTTTGACTTCGTAGCTTTGATCCCTTTCATTTTTTCTTTTTTAGATATGAGTCTATACTTAATATTTCCTGGTCTAGGTCAACTCCCACCTGATTACCTGTAGGGCTGCATCCCAAATACACCTACACCTGGGCCTGCACTGGACCCATGAGATATGAAACCTCCCTTATGACTCCTCCCTCCTCATCTGCTCCAGAACTTTCAGAGTAGAACTCTACATAGGATTTTAAAAATGAAAACTGTCCCTGATGCCTATGTTAAGGAGTGGGAGGCACAGTTCTTTCAGCAAACATTTATAAAATGTTACATTCAGTATTCTTTTCTATTTTTTACAGTGTGATCAGGTGATCATGCCAGCCTAGCAACAGAAAACTGAACACAGGAGCAGTGTTCAGAATCATAATCAAATAAAAATTTTCAAATTAATCTGGCACATACTTATATTACACATAACCATTATTGTGTGTATGCTAGTATGCACTAGCATATTACTATATGCTAGTAATAGTAAATAGTCCTCACAAATAACTCAGCAAATATTACTTCCTCATAGTGAAACTAAGTATTATTATTTGTTCATTCTCCAATACCTAGAAGCAGCAATAAATGTTGACAATCCCCTGATCTTATGTATGTGCACTTTAATCTTTGTCTTTTGCACATAACTATACTTATTTTTAGTGAAATCTAGGATCTAATTATTTTTCCTCTATATCCTAGAATTCTATGGCTTTTAAGGCTAATGATGTCCTTCTTACCTGATAATTCTGTAGTGGAAGAGACCTCTGCTCGCTTTATACCCTTTGGAACAAGATCCTATAAATAGCTAATTTATCAAATGGCCACCTGGAAATCACCAAATGAGAATGCGAAAGTATCTTTTCAGCCAAAAGTGGTGCATAGAGTGACTATGTCAAATAAGGTTCATTGATTTTAAGCAACAAACACTAACTTCATTTAAGACGTAGTGTCTGTGAACTTACATGGGCCCTTGGAATTACATTGAGTGTTATAGCTGAAGTTATTTTAGATGAGTAAATTAAGTAAAGCCTTTACAAGCTGTTGGTTTTCTTCCTCAGTCATTTATGATATATTAACTTCAGCTAGGGATCTCTATGGATCAACCTATTTCCAAAAATATGTTTACATGATCATATCTGTACTTAAACAGTTACATTCCATCATCAGCTAGGTCTATAATGCTGATAAGGTCCATTTTGCTTCTAAGTTTAATTGCTTCCATTTCCATTCCACAGTCTTAAACTTCCCTCAGTTCTACTGAGAAGAGGTATTCAATTTTAACTATAAACCTTCCTACCTATTTTGGTCAATAGAAAATAGCTATAAGTTGTGTTCTAAACATTTTGGTGTTTACCATATAAATTTATTCCTGATGATAAGAAAAATAAGAGTCTTGTGAAACACTATCAGATAACACAGTGAAGTAAAGTATAGGAAGGCAGGAGACACAATATTCCTATTTCACAAACATTTACAAATCTTTGCCTACATTATGCCAAATTTTCTCTGACCTCATAAGTCATTTTTGTAGGTTAGCTATAAACTGAAGTTTCATTGGCCAATCTAGCAAACTGTTAAAAAAATAATAAAGCAGCCAATGCATCAACACCTTATTTAATATGGAATGTGCTACTGCTAGGAATTTATCCAAGGGATACAGGAGTACTGATGCATAGGGGCACCTGTACCCCAATGTTTATAGCGGCACTCTCAACAATAGCCAAATTATGGAAAGAGCCTAAATGTCCATCAACTGATGAATGGATAAAGAAATTGTGGTTTATATACACAATGGAATACTACGTGGCAATGAGAAAAAATGAAATATGGCCTTTTGTAGCAACGTGGATGGAACTGGAGAGTGTGATGCTAAGTGAAATAAGCCATACAGAGAAAGACAGATACCATATGGTTTCACTCTTATGTGGATCCTGAGAAATATAACAGGAACCCATGGGGGAGGGGAAGGAAAAAAAAAAAAAAAAAAGAGGTTAGAGTGGGAGAGAGCCAAAGCATAAGAGACTGTTAAAAACTGAGAACAAATTGAGGGTTGATGGGGGGTGGGAGGGAGGGCAGGGTGGGAGGGAGGGCAGGGTGGGTGATGGGTATTGAGGAGGGCACCTTTTGGGATGAGCACTGGGTGTTGTATGGAAACCAATTTGACAGTAAATTTCATATATTAAAAAAAAAAAAATATGGAATGTGCTATAAGTGTAGATATCTCAACAAATTGACCCTGATTAAAAATAATGACCTTACTTCCTTAATTAAGCATCCACTAAATCAATCCATTATTTTTAATAATATAAATTAATATGCTACTGTATTTCTTCTTGGATATAAGTTTGATTCTGCTTTTCACTCTGTACACAATTTTGAATGCAAATTCCTGTTTCCAAGTGAACAGTAATGAAAAGAGGGTCATGACCTCCTCAAGCAAGGCAGCTCTTTTGGACAACATTTCAGAAGTCCTCTGGGCCCTCCAAGAAATTCTGATTACAATTATTAGGTTATAACTTAAAAAAAATCAGGATCTTGACTTTCATGTAAGAGATTTGACAATGTTGTGCATTCAACTAGAGTTGTAATTCATTAACCCACAGAATGACTCTGTGACCTTGGTTTTTGGGAGTGCCAGCCTGCAGTTATAAGGAATAAGAAATTATTTCAGTGTATCTCATACTTTCCCAGTTTCAGTTCCTGACCTGAGGCAAGGATTTTAAGGTTAAAGTTTGTTTTTTCTTGCCCAGTTATTTAATGCCATTTAGAAACAACCATTCTATCTTTTTTTTTTTTTTAACTCCTCATTTACTTTACATAGGTGGAATGGTAACACCTATCTTACTTCCTCAAAGTTTCAACGGTGACTTTATCTTAGGTTCATACAAATTAGAATCATTCAACATGCACCGTCAGTTTCCTAGCCTCACTATGTACATAGGATTTTCACTGTATTTCACCTATTTTTAAATTCCAAACTATGGAAAATAGGATCTTTGAGGATCGATTGACTATATCACTTGTTTAGTTACAGTTGTTAAGTTAGCCAGAATTCTTAGGTTAAAAAGCAATAGAAATGGGCTCTTACTAAATTAGAGAAAGTGGGAATATTATTTGACATATATTGGGGTATTGCCAATAAATGAAAGGAAAGTTGACTATGAGAACATTAGTGAGGATTTGGACCAGGACATTTCTGGGTTCAATTTTAGGAGCTCAGGGACACCTGGGTGGCTCAGTAGGTTGGGCGTCTGACTTCGGCTCAGGTCATGATCTTGAGGTTTGTGGGTTGAAGCCCCGTGTCAGGCTCTGTGCTGACAGCTCAGAGCCTGGAGCTTGGTTTGGATTCTGTATCTCCCTCTCTCTCTGTCCCTCCTCCGCTTATGCTCTGCCTCTCTCTCTCAAAAGTAAATAAACATTAAAAAAATAATAATAATAAATTTTAGGAGTTCCTATATTGTTGTAACGTAAGTCAGCTCCACTGGCTATCTATTACAATGCCCAAAGTAGACCCTTTGATCATTTCTTAATAGGTGAAATTGTATATGAAAGAAGGAGAGAAAAAAATAATGTGAATAAAGTTTAAATTTCAGCATCTGGAAATTATGACTCAGAACAGAGTGGATAAAGTATATGGACATATGTTTTTGGACTTCCTCAATTTTAATTAACAAAATATTATATAAGCAGAAATGTCCATTAAGTACTTTAGAAAATTGGACATTAGAGTATATCTGGAATAGGATAAATATTTGGAAATTATTTTATAAATAATATATTTGAAACCCTATAGTAAATGAGGTCTTTTCAAGAAAATCTATGTAGGAAAAAGGCCAAGAAAGAAACCAAGTAGATACCAAAGTTTAGTGAAATATAAGGATGACTAAGATAAATTAAGTAGTTAGATCTAGAAACAGTAGTCATAGAAGGAAAAAGAGAACAGTAATAGAATTATAAAATATCAGGGAGATATTTTGAGAAACAATATTTTATCCTATAACCAATATCATACACACCAGTAAAAATTAAAATTATTATTATTAAAGTAAAAATGAAGAAAATGGTATTTGCTATCATTTTTTATTATTAAACATTTTATTATTTTATTACTGCTCTAAAAGTATGGCCTGTGGCCAAAACAAACAAACAAAAATGGCCACAAGTTGAATTCATCCCTGTATGCATGTCTCTTTGCCACATGACATTTTAGTGCCTTTCATTAAGAGATGGAGTGTAATCTACTTCACCATCACTCGAATTGGATATGAGCTTTTCTTTAGCAAATGGCTAAAAGAGTTCTTTAGCAAATGGCATAAGCTCGAAAGTGTTAGTGCAGTGAGGACTGTCCTCTTATCCTCTCTTGAGAACACTACAATCCACCATCATGGAAATGATCCTGGGCTAGCCTGCTAAATAAAAAGAGACACATAGCCAAGTTACCCCACCATTGCCATAGCTAACATGGAGCCAACAGCCAGACATTTGAGTGATTTTTATTCTCTATTGGTTCACTCTTGACTTTTGCAGTATTAACTCCCTTACATTTCTATATTTATAAATTGTGGTTGATTACAATGGAGAAAGATTTTATAGTGACAGAAAGAGCACTTAGGTAGAGAAGGGAGAGACAGGGGCATAAGGTGACATGCTGTCAGCCTCTTGAAGACACTACATAATTGTTGGTAAATTCAGTAGTTTAGAAGGCTACATGTATATGAAGAAGGGAATCAACCTCTGCTAGAATATGTGCATTTTCTCTAACAAGTGTCTGATAAACTTTAAGTAGTCAGTTTGGTTTTCTACACCTTTATAGTTTTCTAAAAATTATGGAGAGATAGGATTTGCATCTTCCTTTTATAAATGTAAAGATATTCACCCAGTAGGATATTATTAATGGTGACCATAATATAAGCAGTGAGAAGAAAAGAGTGACAAGCACTCAGTAGAAGGTGGTAGAAAACAGCCACCTCATATTTATTACTCTGTGCTCCTAATATATATCCTCCTAATATATCACCTCCTAAGGGTCTGAAATAATACAGAAAGGATCAGTAAAGTTCTGCCTCAAAAGATCATACATAATTTATTGACCATATGATGCTAATAACATCATGAGAACAGACCAGTGGCTCAAGCCTGGCTCAAAGGAACATCTTTTAACTGAAGTGAGGATAACTTTTCACCTTGGATAACCTTTAACAATAACTTCCCAGTTCAGTCTTTTCTCTCTCCCTAACAATACACATTTCATGATAAAATGTCAACAAAGTGTGGAAATATGAGTCTTTTAATTTGCTCTTCAGTGCCACTTCAGAGGAAAAAAAATGTTTTCAGAGGTATCATCAAAAATGTTTAATTTTTTTTAATACATTCTTCACACATTGTGCTCTGTGGTATCAGGCAATGCATATGAAGACTTTACAGGTGGATTAAATTTCTATCATCACCAAGGTACCAAAACTTAACGTGGGTTAGAGCCCATGTTCAGAGCAAATAGGTAATATAAACCTGGAAAGGCAGAAAGCCTTCATATTAATCATGAGAAATATGGCCTAAAAATGTTGGAAGGCAAGAAAATATGCAGGCATTTACCAAACTGTTCCAGTTGGATCTGACAATACTATGAGCCTGTATTCATAACAGCTAATGTCCACCCTCCTTACTGTGGTCCTCTATGAGCTGGTCCAGCTTTCTCTCTAACCTTATGTTGTGTGATCTTCCTTTCACCACTGCTCATCATGCTCCCCTCTAATGTTGTTCTGTACACAGCCTGGACCAAAGTATTATATTATCCTATTTCACTTTCATGTTCTTTCTCTATGTAAAATTGCATTAATTACTCCGTAACTTAATGCCTTTACTCCCATGGTATAAAACTGGGGAAAACTTGTCTGTTTCATTCAGTATCCCCAGTGCTCAAAATTTTGTCTGACTGTGGGTGAAGTAACTCTCTAATATCCTAGATATAATAAGAGAATTCAGATCCTAACCATCACACTCGTTCTGGTGGAGCATTATGGTAAGAAGCAATAGAGCTATAATGATGCCAAATATTTCAAGTCAAAGACAGGAGGTGAAATGGTCTTCATGCAGATTCACCTTCTTAAACAGCAAACCCAGCAGTGTTTCCCCAAATTTCTTTTATATGTTCTTCTACACATAGGATAGCTACTCTTTTGATTACCATCAAGTGAAAGGGGAAAATTCCAGGTGGAAAAGAAAGTATGTGACATGAGCAATAATCATTCCTGAAGCAACTAAATCTGGATGGATTTTGATAGGAAAGAGATCATTTTGGCTAAATTTGATCTAAATACTTGTCTGTGCAAGTGTTCTGAAACTGTCCTCTTCCCCTGCTGAAAAAGCATCTAGAAATGTATCACCTCACTAATGACAGTTTCTTTCCTAGTGATATTATTTTCTCATGCTTATGTGACAAGTAAATGAATTGACAGGATTAACTTGAGATGCCACAAATGAGTAGGTGTGAGCAGTACCTGTGTGTGGATGTGTTAAGGGGGAGTGGGTAAGAAGGGGTAGTGTCCAAGTAGCACTAGGCCAACACCTTAGACTGCTCGGAGGTGTTTTTCTCAAACAGAGGTGTGAATCAGTAGGTAGGCCACACAGCTTCTTGACATTTGTGCCTGCAAAATTGTGAGTGTAGGTGCTTACAAAAATTTAAAAAAAAATACCAAACAACAACAACAACAACAACAACAAAACAGCAGCTGCTTTCATAAGAAAAATATACTTGGGGCTAAATTTAGCCTTGGAGATAAAGACCTAAGCAGAAAACATCCACTTCATCTCTTCACAGTGCAGAAAGAACTGACTTGGATCAAGGCTTTGTAGGGGTGGGGAGTGTAGGTGTTTTGAGATGGGTAATCTTGACCTTAAGTAACATTATTCAGAACTTTTAGACCGCATCTGCAATGTTTCACTACTTAGAAAGAAATCCTGACTCTCACATATCATTGCTGGGTGTATAAATGGATACAATCATTTGGAGTACCATTTGGCAATAGCTATCAAACTGAAAATGCATTATCTCTTTGCCCAAGGATTCATCTGCTGGGAATTTAGTCTGTGGATTACATTAACATAAATACATGTATGGGCATGGCCATTGCAGCATTGTTTGTATTCACAAAGAACTGAAAACAATTTAAATGACAATCAGGATTTTTAAAAGTAATTCATGATACTTTTGCACAATGTGAAGATTATGCAGCAATTGAGAATAAAGAAGTACGGATGTGCATGTGCTGATGTGAGAAGATATGGGAGGCATTTGAAGTGAGAAAAGAAACTTGTAATGATCTGAGGATAGTATGATCCCAAATTTGCTACACAGGCATGAACAGAACTTTTAACTTTTAACTGTTAAACCAGCTAAAATGTATGTCATTTGTTCAGAGAATTAGCAATAGGTCAGAATAAACAGATCCCTGTTGTCACTTACATTCTTGACAGATAGAGTTGCCCATTAAGAGAGAAGGTGAAATCTTATTTGTGTTAGTTAATTATGCAACCTTCACATGCCCTATTATCATGAACTCTAAGATTTACCTTTGGAATGCCTGTGATCCTCTCCACTGAAAACATGTGTTCATGTACTTCACCATTATCTTACTTTAAGTCTGGACATGCATGATTCAACAGATGAAGCTTGCCTCTGACCACTGTGAGCACATGCCAATCTCTCTTCCACAACAGTGATAAGCCTGACTTCCCCAAGTTGAGTTATTATAGTCTATCTTTTCTCTTAAGTTCACTGCAAGCCCCCCAACTATAAGGTGGATCTCAGAGGGCTGCACTGATATAGGTTCCAGAATTTGCCACCTCATAGACCTAGAAAACCCATCTGGTTCCACAGCTACTAAGGTAGTAGGACAGCTTCAAAGTATAGAAATTTATTATACCTCACTTCCTTAGACAATCAGTCAATTCACTGTACATCTACTCACTGTTTGTGATTATAAGGTGATTACCTGTTTATGTTAATATGGTGAAATAGCTGGTACATCTCTTGGCAAGTAAGAATAAAAAATACAAATTGAAATTCTGGCATGCATTTCTTCTGGTGAGGCATCCTACTATATATGTAAAGGAAAGGTTTATAAATATCAGTAGATATGTAAATATATGTGCTTGCTTTGCAAAGAAAGTTACAAGGAGGATATACAAGAGACACTTTACAGTGGTACTTCTGGGAGATGGGAACAGTGAATTTGGAATACTACTTTTCATTTTTAGATTCTGTAGTGGTTTACTTTTTAATGTCGTTATATTGTTTATGTCATCATAATTAAAAATGCAGTGTTCTGTTTGCTTTCTCATTTTAACTAAAAATAGGAGGACAAGAAAGAAATAATAGTACTTCCCTTAGAGAAATTTCCAGGTATTTACTCTTAATTCCTGGCAGGGTTGACTCTGAGCTTCCTGCCTGCAAATCAACTTGCTCAGAGCTCTAAGGAAGTTCCCTTAGATTTGATTTTATGTCAAAACCAATCATAGTAAACCTCGTATTTAAAAGGTACTTTTAGTTTATGAAAATATGTCTAAATATCTCTCTCTCTCTCTCTCTCTCTCTCTCACACACACACACACACACACACACACCTAAATAATAACACACACAGCTTTCATTTTTCCCCTATTTATCAGACAAGGCAATGGATCTAGAGGATTTAACACTGTATTATAGGTGGGCTTTAAACATCTATTGCTCATTATAATGAAGTAAGACATGAATATATCAGGTAACGAGAATAATAAGTTAACAAATACACTATTGATATCACCTGGGGCCATATACAATCCGGGAGGATTTGCTGAGTCTCACAACATTTGGAGAGCTATCTCTATGAGGAATCACATTCAGAGTCTAACACACTTTTTTTAATATGCTAAATTGAATTAAATCTCTATCTTTGAGTGGCAATAGTAAGTCATTCCAGCAATGTCTATTGCACAAATTGGCCAGACATAGTAAAACAAAAAATAATTTGACTATAAAGTATATGCGTGCATGAGTGACCTCTGCTCTTTTATAAATCAGCCACAATGATTCCAAAGTCCATGTAAGGAATTAAATGTTTCCAGTTTTAGGCTTCAGGTGTGATATGCCTCCAGGAGTATTCCAAGTCAATCTGAAATGCTTCTATTTAAGGATAACTAGCTGAGTATCTTTTTCTTTACTCTAACACATACCGATGTGGGATTCTGGTGAAGGAGAGCCCTCTCTTTTGATGCATAAATCAGGAAACTGCAAGAAATTTGCATTGCCAGAAACTTTTCAACCTAAGTCAGAACTTTCATATCATTAAATTGATCCACTGATACTTGTTTTGATTAAAGCACCAGCTAACTCATAACAGCATCTGTACTCAGTGATATTACTCAAACAAGCATAATGAATGCCTATCTTTTAATTTTTTATGAAAAGACTTCATAATATATAATTAAGATGTTTTTTACATGTTCTACTGATGAACCATCTGCAGGTATGACATTTAGCATCTGTATTTAAAAGTAGCCACCTGTTACAGTCTGGTAATCCTGACTATGAATCATTTCAGATAAATGGAATGTGGTACCATTTGGATTCAGGGTTCTTCATGCATCCATCATCTTCTTGACATTTATTATTTTATTTCAGGCCATCTTTCAGGGTTTTTTAAGTTGCATCCATTGAAAAGTCTAACTGCATTTGTTTTTAAGCAAGGGAATTCTTGGTAAAGGTAAAGCAAGAGAAAAGAGTTTTTAGAGGTCTCAAATTTATTCTTTCTTTCCTTTTCCTCCTTTATCAAAGTCAATTCACACCTGCATCCAAGTACTCATATGTCTTCAACTCTTGTTTTTGTCCATCAATTGTCAGGTTCTTCCTTCACTCTGAGGTGTAAATAACTATGACCCTCAAGGTGATTTACATCAAATCAGTAAAAGGATCAAAGGTCTATAGTAAAAGGAAAAATCACTAATGTTAGAGGATTTTGAGAATGAATTGAGATCATATTTGTGGAGATATCTGGGGTCTTTTAGAGGATATAAATATCATTCTAGGTATAAGCTACATGTCATAGTCAGCTATTCTGCCTCTATCTATGCATAATGTCACTTCTAAATTGACAGGGCCAGAGGCGAGTTTTTGTAGAATCTAGCCATTCCACACGTACTGTGAGAATAAAAAAAAATAGAGGATATTAATAATAATAATAATAATAACAAATAATAATAATAAAAATTTGCCTACTAATGTTTATTTGCTATCTACAAAGAAACTAGTACAACACATGATACATGGTAGCCTCTAAAACATTTTAAGTTCAGATTAAAACATAAAATAAATTAACATATAAGTTGCATATTAAACAGAAGAGATAAAGCAACACCTGTTTATATGCTAGATTCCTCCATAATGGCCTTTGCTGATTAGTACAGCAATAGCAACTCTATCATCTGAAATTCAGTAGGGAGCTCTGACCACATTTCCCATTATGGAGCATATTAACACTTCTGTTGTTATTTAAATATTTTATGTGCTGGTTTCTTGCAACTAGATAGGAAGTCCTTGGAATTTAGGGACCTTGTGAGACATGTGTGTTCACACACATGCATTGATGAATCTTCCTTTAGAGTTAAGTTTCTATGGTCATTATATAAGGAAACAATAGCATCAAGATAAAATCAACCCTGAAAGAATGCCTTTGATTAAGTACCTGTTAAAGTAGCTGGTTTATGATTAGGGGCCATGATTTAAATGAAAATTGTAAAATGATATTCAGCAGGGTGAGATGCTTACACTGTAAAAGGCTGATTCAGTACAGAGAACAAGTTGGAAAGAGCAGATTCATGTCTTCATCTCCCCTACCTACACTGTGTAAGGCAAATTTTCATTGAATACAAAGATGTGTGCAACCTCTACTGTTTAAATGTCTCTCTCTGATTGTTATGTACAATTCAGGGTACACAAAAATGAAATCCCATAGGGTACACATGCTACCTCTGGATAGAAAAGAGTTTACACCAAGCGGACATACATTCACCAGGCTGTAGAACGTAACAGAGCTCCTAATGTGACTTCCAACTGTGGAGCTTCCTGCCCTCATGTTCCTAGTTTAGTATGAATAATTTGACTTAATTCTTCGTTTGAGAACAACCCCCTCGAATGCACTCAATTGAAAATAGTTCTGATTGTTCATAACATCAGTTCAACTTTATGAGAAGGTGTGGATGAGACCCACAGCTGTTCTGCCTGGTGCTCTGTGCTGAAAATACAGGGGTTGAGGCCACACCCTGCTGCTTTATAGTCAGAGCTAGCAGGCATGAGAAGCTCTGCAGTCAGGTTAAACTCAAACCATCAAAACAGCTTGGAAAAGAAGAGGTGCCTGGGTGGCTCAGTCAGTTAAGCATCTGACTCTTGGTTTTGGTTCAGGTCATGATCTCACAGTTCATGGGTTCCAAGCTCCACATTGGATAAGCCTGCCTGGGGTTCTCTCTCTGCCCATCCCTGGCTCACATTGCCTCTGTCTCTCTCAAAATAAATAAATAAACTTAAAAAAGAAACAAAAAGAAACTTGGAAAACAGTTTTATACAACAGGACAGGGACTTTTTTTTTCACCAGGAGGGGAATGTTTTCCAGTAGTTCTATCTTAATCTTGACATAAAATATCATACTTGGTTAAAGACTTTGTATTAGTTTTTTATTGTTGTTGTAACGAATTGCCATGAACTTATTGGCTTGAATAATACAAATTTATTATTTTAAAGTTCTGGATGTCAGAAGTCTGACATGGTTCTAAGCGGGCTAAAATCAAGGTGCTGGCCAGGCTGTATTCCTTTTTAGAGGATCTTGGCGAGATTTCGTTTCCCTGCCTTTTCCATCTTCTAGAGGTTGCCTACATTCCTTGACTCCTGGTCCCTACATTTATTTTCAAAGCCAGCAACCTTGCATTTCTCTGACCTTTATCCTAACCACCTCTCTCTAACTGTAGCAGGGAAAGGTCCTCTTCTGTTTTTAAGCACTCATGTGATTAGATTTAGCCCACCTGCATAATGAAGATCACATCTGCAAAATCCCTGTTGACATGAAGACTAGCATATCCATAGGTTCTGGGATACACGTGTAGTTATCTCTGAGGCACCATTATTCCACCTACCATAGGCCCTGTTTAAATAATATGTTGATTTCAATGTGTTGCCTCTGCAACTTTACTGTCCCAGATTCTCCAGTCCTTACTGAGCCTCTTCCTCAAGTTTTACTCAAGGTCCCTGAAGCTATCTCATAACTGGTCCAGAACACTTCTACTATTGCCATAGATCTACTAGTCACCCCAATTCTGCTAAACAGAAAGAGTAATCATCAAAGTATCCATGCAAACCTATTGCTTATAAGCCCATAACACCAGATTCTCTGAAACAGAGAGTCATGTCTGAATCCCGGTAGGGATACAGTTCTGTCACTGAATCCTTGTAACAGAAGGTAGAGATCATTGACTATTAAGTTGGCTGCTAGGAAAGTGTCTATACTTACCTCTTGTAGGAGAACATAAAGAAAGAAAGAAATTCATCTTGAGGGCAGAGAAAACATGGTAGGGGTTTGATAAAATGCTAACATGTTGAGGCTTTAGGGATACAACATTTCCTCAGCAAGGACTACATATGAATCCCATGAATTTTCCACTGGAACCAGTCATATGTGCAGTAGAGGTAGTGACCTGATCTGTTGTATATTTGAAAGGTATTTGAAAGATCTATCAGACTTAAACCAAACTACTAGACCCAGGGACCAGGAATATATATTTTGAAAAAGCCCCTAGACTTTTATACACTTGTGGATAATATACACTTTTATAGACTTGTGGATATACACTTGTGGATAATACTAAATGGATTTGATGCTAAATTTCATTCAGAAAGCCAGGCCCTGAGGAATTAGAACTCATGGTTGGATGAAGATAAAAAACATCACCCTTGGTCCATAATACAGGCTTTGTCAAAGAGGCAAGTTCCATGTGAGCACTAAAGAAGTGAAATCTGTGAGGTAAGGAGTTCTGTGCCCACAGAGAATATAATACTGAAAACAAATTTATCCTATGTTTCTGTGGAACAGATACTAGCCTGGAAACAGAAAACCTGCGTTCCAATCTCTTGTGTCATTGGCCAAGTTACATTATCTACCTTGGCCTCATTAGTAAAACAAGGTTCTAAGCCATATGATTTCTATGATAGTTAATTTTGTGTATGAATGTGACCTGAGTCACAGGGTGCCCAGGTATTTGGCTAAACAATATGTCTGTGTGTGTCTATAATGGTGTTTCTAGATGAGATTAACATTCAAATCAGCAGACTAAGTAAAATAGATTGCCCCTCCCCAATATAAGTGGGCTTCATCCAATCCACTGAAAGCCTGAATACATAAAAGGCTGAATAAGAAAAATTCTTTCTCTCTGCCTGTCTTTGAACTGAAACGTTAGTCTTCTACTGCCTTTGGACTTGGATTAGAAGTTATACCACGGGTTCTCCTAGTTCTCAGGCCTATCGACTCAGGATAGAACTATACTATCAGCTCTCCAAGGTTTTCAGCTTGCCAATTGCAGATCTTGGCCTCCGTAATTGTGTGAGGATATATGTGTGTGTGTGTGTGTGTGTGTGTGTGTGCACGCATATGTGTAAGGGAATATATACCTATTCTATTCGTTTTGTTTTTCTGGAGAATCCAGACTAATACAATAATTAAAATCCCTTCAATCCCAAATATTATTTTCTGCTTCTAAAGACCAGTATGATAGAATCTTAAATTTGGTGTCCCTCCTATGAGCTCTAAGACAGACCCTATATTTTGCATATAAGCACACTTTCCACATCTTATTATAACTGCTTATCCAAAGCCTGTCTCCTACTAGACATTAGGGACATTAAGATCAGGAACCATGTTAATCATATTTCTTGTTGTATCTTTAGTATCTAGCACAAGCCAAGAAAACAGTAAACACAGATGGAGAATGTATTAAAAGAATAAATGTAACTGAAAGCTTAAAAAACAACAATACATTTCTCCTTCTAACTAAACAGAATGTCAACCCTAAGAAAAACTCATGCTCTCTCTTGTCACCTTATTTGCACCTGGCATTTCACCCTTCAAAGAAGCAGCCAAAGACATAATTGTAGATTTTGGGCTTTCTGGGGACTACATTCATGTCAAAGCATTTTATAGGTGAAGAAATTGGGAGGAAGTGGATATTTACTAAAAGCCACTTTTGCAAAATGTATTATTTCTACTTGGCAGGACATTTTTCTTCTTTCTTTCTATTATTACCAATGGTCCATGGGGTCATTCTAGCTCCGAGCCATACATAGGGACACACAGTAAACAGCAATTTTATAAGTGTATCTTCCAGGGCACTCACTTTCCAAATCTTTGATTTACTTTTGAAATTCTAGAGGAAAGTAAGACACACAAATTTTGCTGTGCTGCAAACTGATGCAGAGTAGGTTATGATATCTATATTATAAAATAGTGAGAAAAGGAATAGAGATGGTCTCCAAAGAAGAAGATGTATTTAATTTTTTAAAATGTCTTTCTGAAAATATATCATTACTATCATCTTTGACATGATGCTCTTGGAGATGAAGGTATAAGGAGTAGGGTCCGGTAAAGAATGACAACTTTTTTCTGCCAAAACCAAGGAAATCCCATGCAAACTAGAACCAGTTGGTCACCGTCAGGTAATTAATTCATTTCAAGAGTCTCTTGCCCAGAATTATATATGGAGCTTGTATCGAGGAAAGGTTCAAAAGTGGAAGAGTCACTATGAACATAACTTTCAAACAAGGGTGAGACACATAACACAAGCTGAAGTTTATGACCCAAGCAAAAGCAGTCTGAGCATCAGAGAACCAAGAGGAGAGAGCAGTGGGAGTGCTCAGAGATGCTGGGTTTATTTTGTTTCTTAATTACACAAAGGATATGTGAATAGATTTTTATTGTGTTGAAAGGTACAAAACATGGTATTAAACTGCCATTTCACCCCTTCTCCTTTGTTTACAGATAACTAGTGTTTATAGTTTGAGGCATACCATTCCTGATAGTTCTTTATGCACTACATACATGTTATGTATGAATACAAATAATTTTTCACATAAATATCCTTTGTATACTACACATTTTGTTTTGTGACTTGATGTTTTCACCACATAAAAACTCACTTTGGTATTTTATGAAACATTTCAGATATGTGGTCATTTATTTAGCTATTAACCTATTGATGGTCACATAGTTTGTTAACATTTTTCAAATAATCAGCAATGACTCAAAAAGCATCTTTACACATATATATTTATGTACAGAATGAATCATTACTGTAGGATATTAAGTATAATAATGATAAGTAACACGTATTTAGTGCTCATTATGTGTCAAGCTCTATGTTAAGTATTTTGTGTCTCATTTAATCTTTACAATAAAAGTAAGGTAGTATGATTATCTCCAATTATAGATAAAAACACTGCAATTGAGGCATGATAAGTGACAAAGCCAATCTGGTAAAAAGAGATGAGGATGTAAGCCCAGGTAGTAGTTTCCAGAGCTGGACCAGAAGTGCAAATGTTGGATACCGTTTGTATCTATAAATCATTCAGTAACTGAAATCCTGTATGCTCTACGTTTGATTTCTGATTATTTTTCCTCCTAACTAAACAAGATGTTGGTCATTCTTCATTTATAAGCTTCTTTATAGTTTGTGTCACCTCATTTGCACCTGGCATTTTCCCTCTGGACAAAGCATCCAGAGAACAAAGAATTCAATTTTTCTTTTGGCTTTATAATGCCAAATTTCCCTTAAAAGAGCCATAACAAACTATTTTCTAAACCACAATGAGTGAAGATAACCATTTCCCATATGTTTGATAATATTCTGTCTCTTTAAAAATTTGTTGATCTAATAATGAGGGAAAACTCATTTATTATTAGTTACTATTAGTTACTATTTTAGTTACTACTTTAATTTGCATTTTTTGATCACCATTATAAATTTACATCATTTACATTTTTCTATTGTAAAACTTCTGTTTTTATCCTTTGTTCAATTTCTGTGGTTTTTTCAAACTTTTTTTAAATTTCTATAAATTCTTCACATATTCTGTATATTGGTCCTTTGAAATATCTTTCAAATATTTTATAGAATTGATTTAATTTATTTAGTGTTGTTGGGGCACTTGAGTGGCTCAGTCAGTTAAGTGTCTGACACTTGACTTTGGCTCAGGTCATGATCTCCTGGTTTGTGAGATTGAGCCTATGTCTGGCTCTGTGCTGACAGCGTGGAGCCTGCTTGGGATTCTCTCTCTCTCCCTCTCTCTCTGCCTTTCCCCCACTGACTCATGCACTCACTCTCCCTCTGTGTGTGTCAAAAATAAATAAATAAACTTAAAATAATTTATGTAGTGTTGGCATAGAAATAAATTTATTGCTATTAGCCTCAATTATTAACAGCCTTTCTACATTGGGTGACTCTACAGGAAGTAAACAAATCAAAGCCCCTAATGGTAATGGTAGCATATTCAAAGATTCCTGCCCTGAATGTCTTTTTGCACAGTAATTTAAAGGATATAGCTAAGAACTCACTGAATAGGATGCCACAAAATGTGTGTACTTGACACTGAGCGATGGCATTGTTAGGAATTCTCAATAGATCTATGTGCCCAACACAACTATTAAATGAAGCAGTCATTATTTTGCCTACTGAGAACTTCTGCCATTATCATCAGGCAGTGTTCAGTTTTACATAGTTCGAAACCAAAACTCTTCCTTCAGTTAGAAGTAAACAACAGTCAATAAACAGGATGTTTTTCCTACCTTTAAACACCTTTGCTCATTCCTTAATGTAGTTGAATGCTATGGCAGGTTAACAGAATTAAAATAGATGAGCTTCCTTTCTTTAGAAAATTTAGGAATCATCAACTAAAGTAGAACATATGCAAGGTGTATGTCTTTATATCGCTTTGGGGATATCAAGTTCATATCTCCAAATTCTCAATGCCAGTACAACATGTGATTTCTAGAATAATGTGAAAATACAATGGTTACAGAAAACTAAAATCTCCACTACTTGGGAGATGCCCTCACTATTGTTTTAAACATGATATTTAATGGATCTTATTATATAAAACTTTCATATATCTGGAAATATATAAATGATAACTTCTTGAAATGAGAGCTTACAGATTCACTTGGTTTGGAGAGTATAAAGTAGTACTCTCTGAAACAATAGAATAATGGCTAAAACATTAAAAGAAATGATAGGGAACATTACAAAATTAATTTGTGCTTGTGAACAAGGAACCATAATAAAGAGAAAAACACCTGCTTCTTCCCATAAGGATGTAACTTCTATGAGACTTAGTTCTCCACTAACAAAAAAAATAACTGGTTACTGACCGGGAGGAATGGAAATATACTGTTATAAAGTTTTATGTATGTAATGTGGTATATTTTTAAAGGTAGACTTTCATAAGTTAAAGATGCATAATGTAAACCATAGGGTAACCACTAAATTAAAATAAATAGCAAATAAGCTAATAGTAATGCTTAAAATGATAGAGAGCAAACTGAGGGTTGCTGGAGGGAGGTGGGGGGGAGGGATGACTAAATAGGTGATGGGCATTAAGGAGGACACTTGTTATGATGAGTACTGGGTATTATATGTAAGTGATAAATCACTAAATTCTCCTCAAACCAATGTTATACTCTATATTAACTAGCATTTAAATAAAAAATTGAAAAAGAAAAAAGTGTAATCTTGAAAAAGTGTACAATTACTCCAAAAGAAGTCAGGATAAGGTAGATAAAAGAACAAAGCCAGATGACATAAATAAAAAACAAAAAGCATTTTGGTGATTTAAAAACAATTAATATACTTTGACCTTTAAAAACCAACAACATTGATAACTTCCTTAAATATAAAATAGTCCAAATACAAGGAAGAAATTCTCACTGTGAATAAAAAACTAAAATAGAACTTTAGCCTGTCTACAAAAACTTGTAAATATGAAGATAAAAATAAGTTCAAGGTAAAAGAATGGAAAAAGAAAGAGATATAGAGGTTAAATTAATATCTGGCAAAATAGATTTCATAAAAAGAAATATTACCAGGGATACAAAGACAATTACACAATGATAAGAGTCATAACAATTCTGAATGTGCAAGCATGCAATAATGGAGCTTCAAAGTACATAAAACAAAAACCAACAGAATTAAAAACAGAGATAGACAAGTCTCCAATTATAGCTGTGGTTTAATCTCTATTCCCTTAGTAAGTGATTAAAAAAAAAAAAAGAAAGAAAATCAGTAAGGATATACAAAAGTGGAACAAATCTATCAAATTACCTGACCTAATTGACATTTATAGAACACTTCACCCACCCAAAAGAATATACATTTTTTTCAATAAATTTATAAAGATTGAAATCATAGAGAGTATGTCTCTGATAATACAGAAATCATACATAGTTTGTCTCTGAACAGACTTTGCTAGAACTCAACCGACAATAGGATATTTAGAATATCCCCAAATATTTGGAAATTAGATAACATGCTTTTTAATAATCTGTTGGCCAAAAAACTATCTAAAGAGAATTAGAAAATATTTCGGATTGATTAAAAATATGTGAGATGCTATAGCAGTGCTTACAGGGAAATACGTGGCTTTAAAGGTTAATATTAGAAAAGGAAAGATTTAAAATCAGTTATCTAAGCTTCCACCATAAAAGGTAGAGAAAGAAAGGCAAATTTAACTTCAAGTAGAAGAAATAAAATGATAAAAACAAGAATGGAATTCAATGAAATAGAAAACAAACAACAATAAAATTCAATGAAACCAAAATCTTGTACAATTGATGAATTTTGGCTAGATTGATAAAAATGCATAAAATTAACAAGCTAATCATATCAGGAATCAAAGAGGGAATATCACGTCAGACCCCATTCTTAACTTTGGCTTTTGCTATTTTGGACCAGAAAATTATTTGTTGTGGCAATGCTGTTGTGCACATTTTAAGACGTTTAGCAGCATCTCTGGCCTCTACTTACTAGATGCCAGTAGCAACCCAAGTCCTGGCCATCAAAAACATTTCCAAACATTGCCAAATGTCTCCTGGAGGAGGGGGGCATAGTCACTCCCAGTTGAAAATCACTGCTATAAATATTAAATAGATAAAAGGGAAGTGTTTTCAGCAACACTTTAATAATAACTTTAGATAAAATGAAAAAAATCCCTGAAAAACCAGAAACTATCAAAAGTGAATTTTCGAGAAGAAAAAGGAAACCAATATAGCCTTATATGAATTAAAATCCTCAATCCTTGCAATTTAAAAATCCTCTCTATACATGGTATAAAAGTATGACATTTTAGTAAGCCAATATTCCCACAAATAATATTTTAAAATTCCAGAAGCAACTTCAGAGTCTGGCAACTGAAGAAAAAATAGCAGTTTTAAGGGGCAGTCAAAACGTGGAACAAGTGACAAGTGTGGAGTAAGTTTTCCCTTTTCTGCAACTTGATCACAAGGACAGAGATAATCCCAAAGGCTTCAGTGTCAGACAGCTAGAAATCTCATAGAAAGACCAGTTCTGCATGAAAGAACCAGAGGAAGTACACTGGGTACAGAAGTGTGTATGCATAGAAAACACCAGAAATAAGAAAGCAAGAGAATGGTTACTCCTATTTCTATATTTAAATCCAGCCCAAATTTCTAGTTCATCTACGAATCATAGTTACATAAGGCAAAACAAAACTCATTGGAAATAAGACTTAAGAAATTGAGATTTTAGCTGTCATACACCAGAGGCATGAGATTTTTAAATTTGTGTTTAGTCAAATTAATTGCCTACTAAAGCAACCATCCACACTTTTCAGAACAATATAACAGAACCCAGAGTGTACATAAATAATCACATCATGTCAAGGATAAAAGTGCCCAAATACATAAACATAAACATAAATTGACCATATGGCCCAGAAATTCTATTTCTAGATGGAGTATTCAAGAGAAAAGACAATGTGTTTCCACATAATGCCTTATACCCAGAGGTACATGGTGCCTTCATTCATAAAAGTCATTACCTCAGAACATCTTAAATGCCCACCAGCAGGTGAAGAGAGAAATTTGTGGAATACCTAAGTATATGAATTACCACTTAGTAATAAAAAAGAATGAACTACTAATAAAGCCAAATATGAATGTATCTCAAAGACATGCTGAGTGAACAAAGCTAGACACAAGAGTACACACTATATAGTTCTATTTTCATTTAACTCTAAAGAAGGTAAAACTAATCTATATGACAAAAAACAAAACAGTAGTTGCCCAAAGTATGGGTGCGTAGAGGGAGTCATTTGACCTGAAAGAGGCATTAGACAATTTTTTGTAAGTCAGAAATGTTCTGTAACTTGATAATGGTGGTGCATAGTTGTGCACATTTGTCAAAACTCAAATGGATACACATTATAATATGTCAACAATCTCAATTAAATTGTAAAATAAGGTGAGAGATTTGTAGCAAAGGGGTCAAATACGTATGAGAAAATCTGCTTACCACAACTTCCTCTTAGATATTCAAAATGAATGTTAACTAATTAAAATCCTGATGGGCATGCAAAACAAAAAACCAAAAACCAAAACAACAAGAACAACAATTTTAAAAACCCTGTCTTTAATCAATGCATCTTTAATTCATCTCTCTTTTATAGATTGCTACTTTCTAAATTTCCCTAATAATCTCATATTTGAGTTGAATGTATTGAATTTTAGCTTTGCTTCTCACACACCTGGAATCTGTGGAATTCACCTTTCTTTCTCTTTCTGCCTAACCTAGAGAGACAAATGAGAAACTCTTTGTGACTAGCTATTGTGGGAATATCAGCAGTGAACATGTGGTCCTCGACATGAACATATGTCAGCAAGAATTCTAATTAATTAGTTTAAAGAATAGATCAGAAAATTGAATTTACACAGCTGCCAATCCTATTGCGATACAATGCCATTAATAGATTTTTGGATATTCTGCATACTTCTCAAGGATGTTGCATTTTGTGCTTACATGAATATATTTTGTCTTTTTTGTTCAATTACACCTGCAGATGTATTTAAAGTATGTGCTAGCACTAACTGAGTACCTGTGAATGAAGAGTGAAAGTGATGTGTAAGTTTAGCAAATAAGGCTGCAGAAACAACAAAGAATTAGATTTCTGATGCCTTTTTCAAGCTCCATGCTGTGGGTAAGTTGTATTGTTTTAAAATAGTGGTACTTAGGGGCACCTGGGTGTCTCATCAGTTAAGCATCTGACTTCAGCCCAGGTCATGATCTCACGGTTTGTGAGTTTGAGCCCCGTGTCAGGCTCTATGCTTAAAGCTCAGAGCCTGGAGCCTGCTTCTGATTCTGTGTCTCTCTCTGTCCCTCCCCCAGTCATGCTCTGTCTCACTCTCAAAAATGAATAAATGTTAAAAAAAATTAAAATGATACTTTATGTATTTTTATGTTTTATTAATGCACATTCATTGAGTAACATAATTTGGAAAATAAAAATAGTATTTAAGAATAAAGAAATTGCTCACAAAGTTATAACCTGGATGGAATCACTATTAATGTTATTTTACTTTCTAGACTTTAAAAACATTGATATGGGTTAAAGAGTTTTGTACTCCATCTTTTGTCTTGGCTCCATATTTTGAGCTTTTGCCCATATTGTTATAAAGCCAGTAGATATGTGATTTTTAATGGCTGCATAATTATAGAAAAATAATAATATAATTTAATTATAATTATAATGTAAAAATTATATTACTACATTGAATGATTATACCATAATTAATAGAACAATTTCTCTATAGCTGAGCAGGTACATCTTTCTGATTAATTTTGCTATTTTGAGAGATAATACAACCTAAAATACCATTCCACTTGGTGCCAAGCGATAAAATTATGGCAGTGATATCTATTCAAGGCACTGTACTCACAAAAGCTTTATACCAGTCACTTAACCCTCAAACAAGATAGTATACAGATAGATTAATATTATTACTATCAACTATCAATTCATACTATCAACCATCAATAATATTACTGTTAATATTATTACTATCAACATTTAGGAGAATGATAAAGTCATTTTTATTCATTTTTATGGTTGGTAAACATATTTTTCTGAGGCTCGGAAACATGAAGTTAATTGCCCAAGATAACTTATCTAGCAAGAAGTTGATTCAAGATTTTAATGCACATTGTCCAACTCCAGGGCTTAAACTCTTTATAACCCAAACATATTACTTTGGGAATACATGGACTGTAGGTGCCTATACTGACATTGTTAGCTTGGTAGGGGAAATAAGCTCCATAAACTGAGCAGTTAGGGAACATTTTAAGTTGAGGGCCAACAGAAATGGACTTGGGGTTTAATGCTATAGGAGCTTAAGGGAAATAGAGAGCTTAGGGGGCTGGAGTGATTCTTCTTTCTTACATCCTGGTACTCTTGCATCTTCCATTTTTCTGGTGAGTTATTTTTCCACTCTTCTTTCACCTATCATTTACCCTTTTTTTAATTCCTCTACCTGAAAGACTTTTCTTATACAAATCTCACATTAGGCTTGGATAAAATAATATCTTCTCATTCATGAAATCTGTACTAACAATTCCAGCCCATCAAGTATATTCCCCCAGCACCATTTATTCCTACCTCTCAGTTGGACCTAGTTGATACTGCTTTAAAATGCTTCTATCTCTGCATTATTTATGCCCCTCTTTGCTGGTCTTGATTTAAGCCCTTTGAAGTAGTTCTCTCTATCTTGCACATCATAAGCATCAATAATTCTTGAATAAAATTGATGAGGACACATTTGTACCCCAGAGCACACCTTGCCAAGTGCTAAAGATGCAGCTGTCATTCACTTACTAGTTCTTGATTGATTAATCTCATGTATATTTTTACCCCGTGTCTCTGCTTTAATCAGATATATATTTCTTTTTGCCATTTCCAAACTCTGTAACTATTTTTGGTTTTGTAATTCCAAATAATTATTTGTGAGTTCTAACTTCTATTTCCCGAATACCCTTCCTGATGCTCTCTGTCAAAATCTCCTCTTTTAATTAACCCTATACCAAATCAGCTTCCCACTGAAGCTCAAATGGATTAAGCTTATAAAACTCCAGCCATTATATTTGAGATAAAACCCTTCATTTTATATACGTGCCTACGACGATGCATTTATTTATACATTTATTTGCACAATTTCTATTCCAAAATATTTGATATAATATTACACCAATTTCTGACCCCAAATAACCCAAATTCCTTCTCTGATACTTTTTTGCTTATGGCTTCTTATCTACCCACGTCTTCTATTATTTATCTGTTTCCTTGGTCAATTCAACTATAATAGCATTTCTTTTCTTTGAAAGCTAGCATTTTGCTTCCTCCTCACCTAAAAAATCTTTTATATAGCTATTATCTATTTCAACTAAGTTTCTAGAGAACAGTGACCTTATTTATCCTCTTTATGTTATTCAAAAGCACTTCACTGAAAGGTATTTGATTCATATTTGTTAAATAAATCAGAAAATAGGTCATACCATTTTGGCTACTCTCTGCATCTTCTCCATAATATTAGAAGTTCTGTACTGATATGGATTTCATAGCTTCTTTTTCTATGCATACACTGTGTCTCAATCTTTTAAAAATTAAGTATGTATATTAATATAGAATGTACATGGTAAAATTTAAGTCAACAAATGTTGATTTCTTTATATGGTATGAGGTATGAGTAAGATTAACTAATATAATATTATTTATTTAAAAGACTGACATTTCCCCAATCCTTTATACTGCTGTACTGATATTGCTGAAAGGACTTTCATTGCTTTCCAAGATGGAGCAGCATGGATAAGATTTATCCTATTGCATATAACAATAACAACAACAACAACAACAACAACAACAACAACTTTTTGTACGAAAAATAATTTTCAAGACACTAGAAACCAGGTCATTAAAAAGAATGATTCCTGAGGTATGGGGACAAATAGGCAAGCTCTTCAATTGCCACAGACTACTATCTTGAGAGAGTTTACAGACTATGGAACTTCTTTCAGTGGACTTCTTGAATTTAGGAGTTTAACTGAGACTCTGGGTAGCACAAAGCTCATTTAAGACTGATCAGTGCACACATATAAGGAAATAACAGTGGAAAATATTAGGAAAATATAAGGAAAGAACCATGCCAAATGATTAGAGAGAACATTAATCAGCAGGCAGATGGATAGGAATATTTCCTATTCCTACAAACCAGGCTGGAAAACATTACAATCAATGGATCACTGAATGGAATACTCAGAAGATACTTGCCTCAGTAATGGGGAATGACTAATGGTATATTAAATACTGTTCTGTTCTCACTTACAAATCTAAAAAAGAAATCTGAGAAGATCAAATGGATTCCAAATAACTTAATTGTATCCTAAATCAAAACTTAAACATATCTATAGAAATACAAATTTATCCACACCTACAAGGTAAAATTCAAGTCTAGCATCCAATAAAAAAAAGTTACAAGGTACACAAAGAGGTAGAAAAATATGACCTAACATAGTAGAAAAATAAATCAATTGAAACCATATCAGAACTAAAAAAATATTATAATTAGCAGAAAAGGAAATTAGAACAATAGTTATAACTATATTCTGTATGTTCAAAAATTAAATAGAGACATGGAAAATATAAAAAAATATAGTCAATTTGACTCTATGGATATGAAAATTATAACATTAAAGGTGAAAATACACTGGTTGCAATTAATGGCACATTAGATATTGCAGACAAAAGATTGGTATACTTGAACTCCTAGTGATTAAAAACTACCTAAATGAAACTCAAAATGCAAAAGTTTTTTAAAATAAAAATAACATCATTTAGCTGTAGAAAAATTCAAGCAGACTAATGTGTGTGTAATTCAAAGTCCTGAAAGATAAGGGTGTTACAAAATTATCCAAAGAAATAAAGACTAAAAGCATTCCAAATTATATTTAAAAAGCAACACAGCTCCAGGAATCTCAATGAAACTTAAGCACAAGAAATAGGAAGAAAACTACATCATAATCAAATTTCTCACAATGCATGATAAAGAAAAATATCTTAAAAACATCAAGAGAAACAGACATAACGTGTACAAGAATAATGATGAAGTTTAGAGCACATATCTCCTCAGAAGCAATGCAGATGGAAAGGAAGTGGAGCACTATCTTTGAAGTATTGAATTTAAAAAAGAGTCAACCTAGAATTCTACATCCAGCAATAATGTTGAAAGAATTTATCACCAAAAGGCCTGAACTCAAGAAATGTTAAGGAACGTCTTCAGGCAGAAGGAAAATGATATCATAAATAAAATAAATATGGACCCACACAAAGAAATGATGACCATGACAAATGCCAACTACATGAGTAAACAGTGAGATATTTTTCTTATATTTAAAATCTCTTTTAAAATAGTAATAATTTGCTGTGTAGTTTATAAGATATATATAAACAAAATATATGAAAACAATAGCACAAAGACCAGAAAGAAAGAAATAAAAGTATAATATTGTAGGAAACTATACGTATAAGTTAAAGATACATAATCTGAACCTTAGAGCAACTGCTAAAATGATATACCTATTAAACCATAAAGAAAAATAGAAATACAGAAAGCATTCAATCAAAAGAAGGAAAGAAAATAGAGAAAAGGAAGGGAAAGACAGATGGGATAAATGGAAAACAAATAGCACGATGACAAACTTAAACCTATGCATATCGATAATCATATTAAATATAAATTATCTAAACACCCTCAATAAAGGGCAGAGATTGTCAGATTAAGTAAAAATAGAAAGATCTACCAGAAATCTCCAACATCTGGAGTTACACTTTTAAATAATCCATTGATGAAAGTAGAAGTCTAGAGCAACATTAAAAATTATACTGAACCAAATATAGATGGCAATAGGATATATAAAAATTTGCAGAATATAGTTAAGGCAGTACTGAGAGGCAAGTCTTTAACACCAAATGTCTACACTAGAAAAAAAGAAGTTTTAATTTAGTTATCTAAGCTCTAACTGTAAGAAACTAGGAATAAAGGGGTAATATAAACCCAAATCAGGCAAAAAATATAAAAAGAAATATAAGCAGGAGCACCTGGATGCCTCAGTCAGTTAAGTGTCCAACTCTTGATTTCAGCTCAGGTCATGATCTCACAGTTCATGGGATTGAGGCCAACATTGGGCTCCATGCTGACAGTGCAGGGCCTGCTTGGGATTGTTTCTCTCCCTCTCTTTCTGCCTCTCTTTCCCTCTTTTTCTTTCTCTCTCTCTCTCTCAACACAAATAACTATTTTTACAAAATGAAATATAAGCAGAATTTAATGAAATTGACAGCTCAATAATGGAGAAAGTCAATGAAAGAAAAAGCTGGTTATTTGGAAACCTTAATAAAATTGACATGAGTAACAAACATGAGTAACAAAACATGAGTAACATGAGTAACATGCCTCTAACATGAGTAACATGCCTCTAACATGAGTAACATGCCTCTAACATGAGTAACAAAACAAAACAAAAAAAAGAACAAGAAGATACAAATAACCAGTATCAAAAATGAAGTACCAGATATCACTATTAACCTTGTAGACCTCAAAAAGATAATAAGGGAACACTATGAACAACTCTCGACATAAATTAGACAACATAGATGAAATGAACCAATTCCTGTAAATGCATAAACCAGCTCAGTCAATATGTAATATACAATTTAAATGCCCCATAACTATTAAAACTTTTAATTCACTAGTAAAACAAAAGAAAAAAAACTCCTGAAAAAGAACTCCAGGCCGAGATGATTTCAAAGAATTCTACTAAATGTTTAAAGAAGAATTAACACCAATTCTAAATAATCTCTTGCAGAAATTAGCAGAAGAGGAACATTTATCACACTTCTCAAATCATTTTATGAGACCAGTAATACATCAGTCACAAAACCAGACTGTACAACAAACAAACAAAAGCGATTATAGAACAAGATCACTTGTGAATATAGTTAAAAAATCTTCAACAGGGACACCTGGGTGACTCAGTCAGTTAAACACCCAACTCTTGATCTCAGCTCAGGTCATGATCTCACAGTTTGTGGGATCAAGCCCTACCTCAGGCTCTGCGCTGACAGCACAGAGCCTGCTTGGGATTCTCTCTCTTGTTCTCTCTCTCTCTCTCTTTCTGCCCTTACCCCACATTCTCTCTCTCTCTAGCTCTCTCTCAAAAATAAACAAACAAACTTAAAAAAAATCTTCAACAAAATATTAACAAATAGAAGACAGAAATATATAGGGGACCCTAGGTCACTCAGTTAAGCATCCAACTCTTGATTTTGGCTCAGGTCATGATCTTGAGATCAAGTCATGAGATCAAGCCCCATGTCAGACTCCATGTTGGGTCTAACTGAAAGCTTAAGATTCTCTCTCCCTCTCCCTGTCCTCCCCTCCCCAACTCATGCACGCATGTGCACTCTTTCTAAAAAAGAAGGAGAAGGAGAAGAAGAAGAAGAAGACGACGACGACAAATACATAAAAAAAATTATACACCATAAACAAGTGGAGTTCATTATAGGGATTAAAGATTAGATCATTAGTCAAAAATCAATCAATTGCAAAGCATCACATTAACACAATAAAGACAAAAAATCACATGGTCCTGTTAATTAATACAGAAGAAAGCATTTGGCTAAATTCAAGTCATGATAAAATTGTCAGAAACTAGAAATAGAACTTCCCCAACATGATATGTAGCATCTATAAAATATCTACATCTATGGCCATTGTTAATTGTGAAAAACTAAGTTCTATAACCCTAAGATCAAGAAGAAGGTCAGGATATCTTTTCTCATCATTTTTAGTCTGGAAAAGTGGAAAATACTGGAAATCCTAGCCACCATAATAAGGTATTTTGTAGTTTTCAGCATACATCTTGTTAGATTTCTTAGATTTTATTTTATTTATTTATTATTTATTTATTTTAATATTAGGGGGGGGGGGGGGGAGGGAGAGAGAATCTTAAGCAGGTTCTGTGCTCACCTACATTGCAGGGCTGTATCTCATGACTGTGAGATAATGACCTGAGCCAAAATCGAGTCAGACGCTTAACCAATTGAGCCACTCAGGCACCCTGGATTTTATTTTTAGAATGTTTGCAAATCATACTTTATTTTTAATTTTGGTTTCCAGCATTCATTGATAGTACGTAGAAACACGAGTGATTTTTTTATGATGATTTGGTATACTACAAACTTGCTGAACTTATTTTTTCTAGGAGTTTTTGTAGTTTCCTTGGGATTTTTCTATATATGCCACCATGCCACTGAAATAACGGTTTGATTTTTTTCTTTCTAATTATGCTTTAATATCTTTTTCTTGCTTTATTATGGTAGCTAGGACTTCCAATACTATATAGACTAAAAGCAGTGAGAATAGATATCCTGATGATCTAGTCATTCCATTCCTATTTATCCAAGTGAATGAAAGCTTATACCTTATGAATATTTGTCCATAAATATTCATAGCAGCTTTATTTATAATAGCCAAACTCTGGACACAACCAAATGCCTCTCATCAGTTTAATACATAAACAAGGATGGTACGTAAATACATGTACAAATCTATAAACAAATGTGGAACATTAAACCGATCAACAAAAGAGATGGACTTACACTTAGTGGTATCGATAAGTCTCAAAATAATGATACTGAATAAAAGCAATCAAATGAAAAAGAGTATATACTACATAATTCCATTGACATAAAACTCTAGAAAATGAGATTCACCTATAGCAGTGGAATGATCGAGTTCTAGGTATACTTTTAACTTTTTAAGAGTATTCCACACCCTGGTCTGCTTATTTTGTATTGTTTCTTTTACATTTGGTTATTTCTTTTCTTTTGTTAGGCCTGGTTGTCATTGATTAAATTTTGGACTTTTTTTTAATTGTAAACAAAATGTATATGAGTTTATTCTTCACTGAGAATTAAATGTGTCTTCTAGGACAGATCACCTCTACTTTCCAAGAGTTAAAATTATACAGAGAGGTGCTCATTCTTGCCAGGTTGTTTATGTTGTTTCACCCTAAGTCCTTGAAGACAGCACGTCTGGGTCTAACTGAAAGCTTAAGGTGTTTACTAGGATCTCTCCTTAAGTACAATTTAGCTTCTCTAGTCCTGGGATTACTGAAAGTTAATTCAGCACTTTAGCTTCTCAACCACCACTTTTGCTTACCTAATAACCAGTTACCCAGAACAAAAAGAGCCCATATTCCAAGATCAAGTTACTTGACTTCTCTATTTGGGATCTTTATCTTAGTAACTCTCCAGTGACTTTAAATATTTTATTTTTCTTATTAAGCTTTTTTGATTGTTCTTGGAATGTGAGTTTTTCTTGGTCCACTTGCCTAAAGTGGAACTTGATGGATTTTTTTTAGCTCTTTTGGATTTAGAATATGTAGATTAATAAGGAAAAATATACAGTTATCAATATTTGCATTCTTCTCCCTCCACTCTCATTTCCTTCCATGTATTTTCACAACTAGAATTTCCTTTTATCCTTTTATTTTATTTTGTTTCTTTTCCTCTTCCCACTCCTCTTTTCTCTACTTTATCTGTTTGCACATTCCTTCCCTATCCAGAATCCTCACAGTTTTTTTTTTCCTTTCCTCTCTTAATAAAACCTGTACTTAGGTGAGGATATGATACGCTCATTCTCATTGAGCTCCAAATATCAATTACAGCCTTTTCTCTTGATATAGAACAGTCCATGAAATGGAGCTACTTTTAAACTATCTTGTACATGAATTTATTATGAGACAGGGGTTATGGGCATGCCTCTACTTCTTTCTGAAACTTCTTTTGTTATAGTAGCAAAACTTAAAGTGATTTTCTGGGATTCTTTCATAAGTAAGTTTAGTTCCTTGTAGGCAGAATGAAACACAGTGAAGCAAAATGTAACAACAAATATGCATTTATGTATGGTAATATCTCCATACATATTAAAAATATTTTTCCACGAGGTGCCTAATGTGCAATTCTTCCTTACTTTTCCTTGGCTTGTTGTTTAAAATGACCAGCCAAAATTACTGGAAAAACACTAGTAGGAAAAAAAAAAAAGAAGAAGAAGTAGAAGGTATGTCATTTGTTTGTGGTGCTAGGCAGCTAATGTACTCTAATTCTGTGTCCTTGACCTTCTTCTGGGGGGTGGGAAATAATAAATTCTGGCAAAAGAAGTTCAATATAACCTATTTCTGGAGACAAACACTGGGTGATATGCCTGCTACTTTTTCTTTTTTAATATACAAAGAGTGAATAAATTGGGAGAGTAACAGATTGATGTGTAAATTCTAGGAAAGCCGTAGGAAGAAGGATGGATTGCATTTGATCTTTAAAAAATTAATAGGAACTGATAGAAATGGGAGGAAGTAGTATAAACTAAATTCAATGAATAGGTATTACAGTGAGAAAAGATTTAGAAGTTTAGGAATTGAGTACACAAAGGGACTAGTTAGAATCTGGTATAACTGAAGAAGAATAACACAAAGGGCGTGACAGGCAAGAAACACTGGCTGGCCTTATCTAAAGTAAATGTTGGCTGACAAAAGACTGCTTTTTTTCTGTATGTGTACAATAGGAGCCACTGAAAATTTCTGACCAATAAACTGGATATTGAATAGACACTTAACACACCAGGCAGTTCAGACCCTACAGGCATGGTCACCAAGTGAGAAGCCTTCAATCTCTCCTCTGTATTCCAAACCACACAAAATTTGACATTTTCTTTAAGGGAATGATTTTTATTGCATGGGTCCACTTGCCAGTTTTAAAACATGGCTCCATGAAACCCTGAAAATGCATATCAATTTTAATTTTTATGTATGGTTTTCTAATATAGATGGCCTATAGCTTTCATAAAACTCTCTGTGAGGACTATTGTCCAAAAAAGCTTAGGGATAAGCAATCCCAGAGCTGGCTTATTGAAAAATACTACATAGCAGACCTTGAAATAATTTATGAAGGAAGAACTAATGGCACCAGACATAAGGCACAGACACTTTTTAAAATAGTTTGTGTGTCTTAGTTGGGCCTATTATAAAACACGTGTTGAGATGAAGCTGAGAGTGGAGAGGTTTATTGGAGATTAATGCCTGTGAAAGATAACAAAAGGGAGGAAGAAGGGTTGGGCAGGAGTAATACAGTACTGACAAAGTCTTGGCCAACTCAACTGGGGGCCTCCAGAGAAGAGATTGCCCATTAGAAGAATCTCAATGTATAGAGAAATATCCAAGATATACTAGCCTACTATCTAACTCCTTGTCTGGGAGCTGCCCCAGAAATATATGGCCATCACCCAAAAGCTGAGGTGGATCCTAAATGCACTCACAGCTCCAAGCTGTTGGTTAACTACATTTCTTGCAGTTGAATAATAAATTGTTTCTTGAAAGGAGAGCCAGGGATGGCAACCCTTCCAGGGATGCCACAGTTGACCCAGTGTATATATACCATCATGTCTGCTGTTAAGGAACTTAAGATAATATTTGTCTTCCACATTCAACTGTATTTATGGCATAGAGCCATAGGAGTAAAGTAACTTTTCAGTATGTGAAAAGGACTTTTTGATCATTTGAATGTAAAAAAATGATTTCATGTGGACTCAGTTCTGAGAAATAATATGAATGATGTAATTCAGACCAAAGCTTCAATTTATGAGCAGCTACAGTGTTCTTTATGTTCTTTGTTTTACTGTAGTACATGAATAGTCAGTTATAAACTTTGGCTGCTTATTTATAGTCAAGGAAAGGATTAAATGTTCACATGATGAGCAAAAAATATTATTCATAAAGATTTTGTGTGACCCCTGAGTCCTATTACTGACTTAAGTGAGTTAATATTTAAGTTGATAGAAAACATATGAAGGTAAGCTTAAAAAGACATAAGTATAAAAGAATATTGTAAAGTCTGGTGGAATTCAGGTGACAGATATTTTGGTGGGTTGAAATTTTCACAAAAGATGCTTTTTATTAAAGCTGGTTACTTAATTCTCTTAGACTTAGATCTAAGTCTCCAGTGACTTAGACCACACTGGATCTCCCAATTGTGGATAAGTTTAGGTCAGTCTGAAGACTTCTTACCCCTATTCTTTGAGAATAAAAATAGTAAGTAAATAAATTTTAACCCTATTGAAATTGCTGGTAGGCTGTTTTTTGGTGTCTCACCACTGAATATATATCTAATAAAATGATAGAATAAGAATAAAATGTCTAATCACTCATGTGCTGTCCTTTCATTCTCTCATAGAGTCAGTCACATGTATTGGATGCTTCATGAAAGTGATATTAACAATTCAGACGAGTTTAACTTCTCTCCATACTTTCAGGAGGATACTAGTTAAGCACCAACACTATGCCTGACCTTCTTCTGTTTCTGTTTAGGGTGAATCTGCCAAACCTGAGAGATGTGGATACACAGCAGAGCAGAGTGCATATGACATTTTATAGAAAAAGATACATTCCAGGGAATTTGGTTTCAGATAGATGATTAAATATCCTAGATTGTCTGGTCAGTCCCAGTGAATGCCCTTTGATTCAGAATAACAATTAATGGCTCATCTTTTCATTCTCAAAAGTGTCTTGGTCTAAATAATATATTGTCACTTTGGTAGGCAATCACATATCTCCTTTGTCTGTAGTTGTAGAACTATTTGCTTTTTAACAGGGAACTATACTCCATGATGTATTTAAAATAATCATATTAGATCTCAGAGTTCAGAAACTATATCTTGTTCATTTTGTTGCTGTTGATATTCACAAGGCTTCATACCTGACTGGTGCTTAAAAAAGTGAACTAAAGAATACAGTAACAAAATTGAAAATAAACTTGAAGGAAAAAAATGTATTCCTTATGAAGCATTAAGAATAGCAGTAATAATGGGTCTAAAGGTAATTGGAGTCTACTGAAACATGACATTAGTTATCTGATATGTTTTAATACTGGGGTATGTTCATAGTGCATTGCCTGGTATTTTCTCTTGGTTCTAAGATGCCATCTCAATTCCAAATAAACCCTCCTTAAAATAAGCTGTTTTTCTCCCCCAAATCGTTAGATAAGCATCTGGTCTCACCCTAGTTACTATAATATACATTAATCATCACAATTAATGCTGTTAATATGTTTGTTCATTTACTGTGTAAACTCTTTTTTATAGTGTTTGACTTATTGTTTACTGAAGTATCAAGAAATATTATAATGTTTACTGCTAGGATTTATTATTTGTAGTTTCAGACTTTGGGGTTCAACATACTTTTAATTACATGTAGGAAATAGAGTACCTTTCCTTGCCAGTTATCCCAGCACAGTATTTAAGTGAATTTTAACCACTAAGAAGAACAAAAGGAACTGGCCTTACAAAAAAGCAATTAATAAGAAGATGTTCTTGAAAATATCTACAACAATCACTAACTCACTTGTACAAAATAAAGAAAAAAATAATATTCTAATGCCTATGTTTAAGTAGATATGAAGGAAAAACAGGTTGAAAATACAATCAATCATCATTGACTTGTTCCAAATTAATTTGTTTCACATTTCAGAATCCCTCTGTAGATAATCCAGGCTATTACAAGGAAAATGGCTATATCCACTTATATGGATGTGAGCTATAGTGTCTCCTTTCTTCTAAGAAAGACCAAGGAAGTTTTTGAAGACCTCTCTGGATCAATGTGGTTACTGTGGATTGCTTTGCCCGCCTCTTTGTAGTGGTGTCATGACCTCTAGAAGATTTTGGATATGGAGTAGAGATGTATCCATTAGTTAAACACAGTTCCTCAGATATGTTTTCACTATTTTGATAAATGAGTTAATGTGTCAGTTTGGGTCTCCCAAAAGGTAAGACGTCAAGACAGATTTAAAAGTTCAGAAGATTTACTGGGGGAAACATTTCTGACAGTAATGAAAGAAGGAGCAGGAGCAGTCAAGCAGAGCCTTTGGATGATAATGCAGTCTGACCTTGGAAAAGAAGGGAAGGAAAGAGGGAGGATGATGGATGGAGACAAAGTCTTGTCCAGGCTTATTGAGAGCCCCCAAAGCAAAGCTTTTCATCAGGGGAGACCTGCTCCAGGCAGCGATTGCCCATCTCTAGCCTTATCCTTGTGTGCAGTCATTGGTTGGGAGCAGTAAAGGGTACGGTAGCTTCATCAAAAATGCTCGGTTGGATCCTGAAATTGTGGCAGCTGCAGTCTGTCAGCAACAATTCTCCTCACAGCAGATTCTCTCTTGATGGAACATCTTAATGATCTACAGCCATTGCTGTCACAGGGAAGTTTCAAACCTCAAAATTATTTCAACTCTAGTTCTTGGTTAAAATTCTAAGGAAATCCTGATCTAGGTATCCTTAACTCTTGCCCTATCCATATACTCTCAGAAACAAGAGGAGAAGAACAGAAAGAAAAACTGTCTCCAGATTTAAAACTATTCTCAAGCTATCAAAATTTGAAAAATATTCCTTGTGTATTGTGAATGATCCTTAAGGACCATAAGCTCTTCACTGTGAACCTGTAAAACCTAAGCCTCCATCCTTATTCCTCAAATTCCCTCTTCATTAATCCCAACTGTCGATCCAAATGCTGTGACCCTAGCTTTGCTTCCTCTATATCCTTATGATTATTGTCATACAGCATTGGAGAATTCGAACAGTGAATAATTCATGGGACAAAACTGAACTTTGACTTACCTTCCTCAATCTACTCTATAAAATCTTTAGTCTTTTTACTCCTCAAATGATCATATGAAAGTTATTTTCACATTACAACATTTGAATACATTTGGCTTTGGCCATTGGTTTTCAGTTATTTTTCTCTCCTTCCACAATCCATTATTATGCTCTCTATGTCTGTGTCTTAGTTCATTTCTTTTTGTGTCCAATCTCAAAATACTCCCTATTGCCCTAGTTGCAATGCTGGTGGATAAAATGTTCCTTCTTGAAAACTTCCTGGGATCTTACTATTTAAAAACTTAGTCTCCACAACATAAAGATTATATTCCTACATTGTGAAGTTCCCTTAAATTGTATAGATCATAATTTGGGATTTGGCTATAGTTTGAGAAGACCCAGCATACATTGAAAAGACTTTTTGTTGTTATAATGTTATTATAATGCCACCTTATTATTCTCTTAGCATTACCAGCCCATAATACTTTGTTTCCTGCTATGTATGATTTATGTTTTTTTTTCTTATTTTTGGCATAGTTTTTTAATTGAAGTATAATTAACAAGCAAAAGAATGAAAGTAGACTATTTTTTTAACACAACACACAACAATAAACTCTAAGTGGATTAAAAACATAAATGTGAGGCATGAAATCATAAAACTATTAAAAGAAAACATAGGCAGTAGTCTTTTGGACATCACTCCTAGCAACATATTTATGGATAGGTCTCACACAAGGGAAACAAAAGCAAAAAGTAAACTACTGGGACTATATATAACAAAAGAAAAAAGCTTTTGCACAGAAAAAAAAAAGTTCATCAAAAAACAAAGAAACAACCTACTGAATGGGAGATTTTTGCAAATGATATATCTGATAAGCAATTAATACCCAAAATATATAAAGAACTTATACTACTCAACACCAAAAAAGAAAGAAAGAAAGAAAGAGAGAGAGAGAGAGAGAGAGGGGGAAAGAGAGAAAAGAAAGAAAGAAAAGAGAAAAGAAGGAAAGAAAGAGAACAATCTGATTAAAAAATAGGCAGAGGACCTAAATAGACATTTTTCCAAAAAGGCATAGAAATGGCCAACAGACACAGGAAGATATGATCAACATCACTGATCATTAGGGAAATTCAAATTTAAACCACAATGACATGTTACCTCATAACAATTAGAATGGCTAGAATCAAAAAGACAAGAAATAACAACTTTTGGCAAGGATGTGGAGAAAAGGATACCTTTGTGCACTGTTGGTGAGAATATAAATGCAAAAATGCAACCACTGTGGAAAACACTATGGTGTTTCCTCAAAAAATTAAAAACAGAAATGTCATATGATCCAGTAATACCACTATTGGGTATTTATCCCCCAAAAGGAAAACATTAATGAAAAAAGATATATGCATTTCTATGTTTATCACAGCAATATTTGCAATAACCAGGATATGGAAGCAACCTGAGGAGTCTTTTGTGACAACTCACTCCTCATGCTCACTTAAAGCCAACAGAACTGAGAAATCACGTGCTGATTTCATAGCTGGGTGATTAAATGGAGAAAATGTTTTTGCTGTTTTTATTTTTTCTAGAGATGCCTAGATAGTTTTGTTTTTTAATAATTTTTCAATTTAGTTTTGTATGAGAAAAATCAAGTACAAAATATATAATGGCATAGTTGAGATGATAGAATAATTTAAAGAATCTTCTCTTATCTAATAAATGTGTATGTTCCTGTTGTCTAATATTCTGTTGAGGGATAGTCTAAAACCCACAGAATTCTAATATACTTGTTTGGATATATAAGCATGTGTGTAGGAAAATTAGATTTGGTATTTTAGATTATTTTAATCACTGACTCAGACAGCAGCTTGGAGGTAGAACCCCTGGGTTTTTGCCGTAGCTTCATTAATAGCATCTTGAGCTTGCATATTTTATTACAGAACAGAGCTTGGACCAGTTTCAGAACTCTATTTACCAAGTGGAACACAAAGTCCCAGGGGCAGGGCTCCAGAAATTGGGAAGGGCCTGGCAAGATTAATTCATGGATGCAGGTGTTGCTGGGGGTATTAGACAGGTTGTTGGATGACGAATTTAGAAAGCAGACCAAAATGAAATAGAAATCCAGTTATAGGAGCTAGAAGCAGATGGAGAGAGACTCAGGTTCCACAATTGGCTCAGGAAATGCCAATGAAGGAGTCTTGAATTTTAACAAGAGCATTGTTTTGGGGATGTTGTAAATGGGGCAAAGGAGACTATACCGAAAAACAAAAAAAGAAAAGGAAACTAAAAAAGAAACCCACTGGGACTTCAAAGTTCTAAGTTACATAATAACTCGACTATATTGACAACTTACCTGTCAGGAGCTATGCTAAGAACTTTACATAAGGGATGTAAGGACTATCTGGCTGTGACATCTGTCACCCCACTGACAGCCAGGTTGATATGGCTGAATCGTCTATCTAGGCAAATGTTCCCTTCTCTCTCACTATTGATAAAAGAAATTTTCAACTTTTACTGGTTGTGGGCCCTGTTCCTAGGCTCCTAGGGAAGCTATACTTTAACATTTTTACCAAGGTCAAAATGACTCTGCGAAACCCCAAAGCATGGACTCTATTTCTGCCCCAAGCACACATTGTACACCTGCTTCGTTAAAGAAAGTGACCAAAAGGGTACATTCTGAACACAAAAGATAAGAAAAAGTAAGAAACTTCTCTGACTTCCATAAGATTCAAGTCATATATCCCTGCATACACTAGAACTTAAGGTCTGCAACTTTCTGAAATGTCCTTTGTCTAATAATTTGTAACTTTCAATGTAAAAAAAAATGTACATAACCCCACACCTCCAAACCTTCCCTTATGGAGCATTCTCTTCTTTGGAAGACTATATATCTCAGGCAGGGAAGCTGTCCTAACTTGGGCTTGAATTAAACTCTCTTCCTTTTTACAGGAGTTCTAAAAGGTTTGTTCATTTCATGTTGACACCACTCCACGTGCTTCCCTTCTGAAGCTGAGCACTGGGTCAAACAGGAGGAGACCTTCTCCATGGAGGAAGACCATTCTTCCCTCAGGGTATAAGAGTAGCTGCACTTCTCTGCCACAACCTCCAAACTCTCAAAGTTCATTTGTAGAAGAATAAAGGGTAATCAGGTTTGTAAAATAATCTTTTTTAATTTAAAAAGAACTTTACATACATTAGTGGGTTTTATGAAGACAATGCTCTGGCATGTGGTGGCAAAATGTTCTCTAATGCTGGAATATCTGGGTTTAAATCCTGGTTCACATTTCCTAGCTTTAGGTCTTGACCTAGTTAATTAACTGCTTATTGGGTCATTGCAAAGGTAAAATAAGTTAATATGTATAAAGTATCTAGAATCATGTATATTGAGTTATCAATAAGCAACAGTGATTATTTCACAGATGTGGCATCTGAGACAGTTTTTTACTTGACCAAATTGAGAAGTCTGAAATTTCCCTTACTGCCTATTTTGTCATTTTAACTGGCTCCATGTCCTCTTCTTTCACTTCTCTATACAAGTCACTGGACTAATCATAGCTAAAGACTGTACGTTACCATTTCAAGAACGGTATGCTAACTCTATTCAGGGTTGAGAGTTTGGGTGTGTAAACTTGAAAGAAGGGCTCAATGAGGGAAGAATGCGATGGCACAGATGTGTTGCAGAAGTGTTGATAGTGTCTGACAGATTCCACTCGCGTGATCACTGCCAAACAAGCCCGGTCCCCCAACTCTCTGCTTTAGTGTTGTTTTGTGAGTTGTGTATTAAAGGTGTGTTGGTGACCATTAATAACTCTAGTTGTGATGATTCACCTTTTCAGTGATTAGTCATTAATTCCTCTAAGTGGTTAGACAAAGCACTCAGCAGTTCAGTTAGCAAACTTTGTAACTTTAAATGCTTTCAGTAGCCAAGCAAATGACATAACTAGAAGCGGCCAGATTAAAGAAACCATAAGAGGTCTGCAGGTTGTGATGGTCAACAGAGCATACAACTGATGTATGTGAATGAGCCACTGTTTGGCTCCAACTATAGAGAGTGGGATTCAGATATTCAAAGTAATCCAGAAATCCTTATTTTTATGTGAACTTTATTTTCCTAAATGTTTGATAAAAGTAAGGAAATATGCTTTTTAAATTCATCATAAGGTATCAGAAGGATTTGGCTTCTAATTTAAAGTCTGGGGATCTGGTGGAGAGTCTTATAACAGATCTAAATTACTAAATATTCTTCTTCAGTTCTGATTGATTTCTTTAAAAATACAACTTTAATTTGACTTGATAATTGATGATCTAGTTGACTTCTTCAACAAATATGTAGTAAGTGCCTATGATGTGTCAGTCCCTCTTCCAGGTGCCATTAATACAACAGAAAACAAAACAAAGCCCTTGCTCTCATGGCACCTACATTCTATTAGAAGACACAAGAAAACAAGCAAATAATACAATGTATTTTTTTTGAGAAAAATAAAACAGAATAAAGAGATAGGAAATGCCAGAAATGGCATGATGTTATATTACATGCAGTAGACAGAGAAGGCTTCAGGGATATAATGAAGTTTGAACAGAAAATAAAGGAGCCATCAATGCAGATTCCAGGGAAAGAGAATCCCAAGCAAAGAAAGCAGCAAGAACAAAGGCTGAATTCTTATTCAAGGAATAGCAGAAGACCAGTTGACTGGATTTATAGTATCCATTTATATAGAATATTAGGAATGACTTGTATTGTAATAATGTCCTTTGGCTCATAAAGGAAATTAGGAAAGATTTTGAATGATTAAAAGACATTAATCAAACAGTCAAAATTCTACACTGTGATTGTCATCAATCTTTTTACCAAATTTAGGTGAAATTTACATTAAATTTTTGAAAACAAACAGTATATTGCTGGAGAGATGGTTTATGGGTCATTTTCCTGCATTAAATACTCCTTGACTATAAAAAATGATTGCATTAGATAGCCCACAAGTTATATTTCAATAATACTATGTTTTCATGCTTCAAACCATTAACACAACCCAAATAACATTGATGAGGATGATTCTCTAAGTAGGAACACTCAGTTGAGGTATTCACTGTAAACAAGGTCTTCAACAGTGCAGAGGCAGTCATCTCAAAGGTAATCTTTCCCCCAGTGACTTTGCACCATAACATAGGAGGCAAAGGTCCTGGCCAAGCAAGTCTAGCCTATGCAGTAATTGTTTTTCTCATATGCATCTAAGCATTGATCTCATTTTCCTTAGCATTATTCTCAGTCAAGTTGAGTTCATCTTCCTGCCCCTAGGAAGAGAGCCCATTCATTTTGTTTGTTATCTATGGCTTTTTACATAATTGAGAAGCACTAATTGTTTATTCATGGGTACCTAAGTATCCAAATTCTAAGACCTTCAGAGTAGGATATAACCATTCAACTTTGAAACTTATTGGAGCTTGAAATGATAAAACCATAGGATCTTAAGCCAACTTCAAGGCATACAGTTTAAACCTATATTTGATGCTTGTAAAGGAAAGGTTTACATATTAAAAAAATTTTTTTTTGTTCATTTGTTTTTGAGAGACAGAGACAGAGACAGAGAGAAAGCAGGGAAGGGGCAGAGAGAGACACAGAATCTGAAGTAGGCTCCAGGCTCTCAGCTGTCAGCACAGAGCCCAACATGGAGCTCCAACTCAGGAACAGTGAGAACATGACCTAAGCCAAATTCAGACACTTAATTGACTGAACCACCCGGGTACCCCAAGGAAAGGTTTGTTTGTTTGTTTGTTTGTTTGTTTTTAATGTTTATTCATTTTTGAGAGACACAGCATGAGTCAGGGAAGGGCAGAGAGGGAGGGAGACATAATCCGAAGCAGGTTCAGAGCCTGATGCGGTGCTTGAACCCACAGTCTGGGATATCATGACCTGAACTGAAGTCAGATGCTTAATCGACTGAGCCACCCAGGCACCCTGGAAAAATTTATTTATTAAACTATGGATTCACTAAAAATGTGTGATTTTTTTTAGCTTAAAAAAAAAAGCTGTGGTTATATTTACATAAAAGCTCAGGAAGTTGTACAGGCAGGACAGGCAATTTTGGCCATCGGAAATGATGCTTTCCTCTAGAGATAAAAACCCCAATGGAAATAATTGCTTCTTTATAACTTCTTCAGAAATGTATTTTGTTGGGAAAGATTTAACCCAGGGGACAGGGGAAGGAGAAGAATCAAGATATATAAGGCTGGATAGGGGTAATAATTTAATGAATTAGAAGTGGCATTTTCTTTTTTTTCTCTTAATGTTTATTTATTTTTGAGAAAGTGCAAGTGGGGGAGGGACAGAGAGAGAGGGAAAGACAGAATCGTAGATAGCTTCCAGGTTCTGAGCTGTCAGCACAGATGTAGGGCTCAAACCCACCATAAGATTATGACCTAAAGTCCAGCACTTAACTGACTGAGCCACTCAGGTGCCCCAGAAGTGGAACTTTCTAAATAACCCTTCCAGTGTTTTCACTAGTAAGTTTTTAACAAGATTTTTTTTCCTTTTTGTTATTATTTGGTCCAGTTTCCTTATTATATAATACAGGGGTAGTAACCTGGGGAAGCAGAGGCCATATACAACGGAGATTGAAAGTGAGATGAGAGTTGTTTGGTTAGCAATAAGGTTGCCTTGATATTTGGACACAATAATAAAGGAAAAACTGATGTGATGACTTAAAAATCTTTTCATTCAGTCAATCTCTAGACATAAGCAGAAGAAACGGAGGAAAAATTGCTTTTAGAAGGTGCGCAGTACTTTTGTCATGTGAAGGTAACTCAAGCCATTAAAATTATTAATACATTCTTTCATTGATTCAGCAATTAATTCAACATTTCATAATTTCATTCATTCATTTATTATCCAAAACTCAGTGTCTCTGGAATACATATTACTGAAATGTTGAGTGAAGCTGGCAGAACTATGTTAGTGAAAAAAGCAGATTTAACTTTGGCTACAATGCAGGTAGAGTGTGTAAAGTATATACATATATAATGTAGAGGTGTTAAAGGAAATATGAACTGGGCCCACTGGTAAGCTTAAGCCCTGAGCAGGAGAATGGGTTTAAAGAATGAAGAGGGATGCCGTGTAGAAAATTCTGCAACTGCTAAAGTGTTAAAACTGTTGCCCATAGAGGTGGAGTCACATGGCCATGATTATACAGCTGATTACGGCAGAGTTGGAAGAATTATATCCAGGGTTAGATTAGTAATTATCAACCAGGAGAGATTTAACCCCCAGGGGAAATTTGGCAACATCTGGAAACATAGTTTGGTTGGTTGTCACAACTTTGGGGAGTGCAGCTAGCTCCTGGTGCTAGCTCCTGGGATGTTGCTAAACACCTTATATTAAACAGGATAGTCCCCTATAGTGAAGAATTATTTGGTTCTGTCAATAGTCCCAAGGTTGAGAAACTCTGGCATGGAGAAAGAACATAAAAATGAGGATGAGAATGCCTGGGTGCCTCAGTTGGTTAAGCATCTGGCTCTTGATTTCGGCTCAGGTCATCATCTCACTGCGAGTTTGAGGTTCACACAGGGCTCTGTGCTGACAGCGTGGAGCCTGCTTGGGATTCTCTCTCTCCCTCTCTCTCAGACTCTCCCCTGCTTGTTCTCTCTCTCTCTCTCTCTCTCTCTCTCTCTCTCTCTCTGTCTCAAAATAAATTTTTAAAAAGAAGGATGAATATAGAATGACAGTAAACAGAAGGAGGAGACAGAATAGAGAGATGTGGGGCATGATGGCATGTTCTTTACTCACTTGTTTTGGAGGACTTAAACGAGATACACCAATTATGCATGTTTCACTTTGGGGCAGCATTTCCATGGAAAATGATCTTGTGAAAAAAATGGCTTAATTCTATTACCCTAGTTTCAAACATGAAACCTAAAGCAAATTTTTTTTTTCTTAAAATTGAGTGTCTCCTTCCACTGAGAACACAGAATTGCCAGGAATGAATAATATCAAAGTAAACCTTCTCCCTTCCTAGGTCTAATCGCTAGCCCAGAGATGAAGCATAACTGTCTCACTCCAGTAAAAATCAGCTGAGGCCCATGACAGGAGACAAGCATGATGGAGAAGGGAGGGTGGGCATCATTTGAGAAGCCTGAGTTCTCCAGCGACCACCAGATCTATCTTGTCTGGACAAAAGGGGGACTCTAGTTGTGCCAGCAGTTTCCAGCATCAGCATGAACTGAATTTACCTTGTTATACGAGGAACCCCCGGAGGAGGAGCCACAGAGCCTGCTGTTTTTTTGAAATAATTGGAAATTCTCATCAAGAATCGGTAGGCTTTCATAAGCATGACTGCCAGCACACAAGTAATCCAATGATCCTTTCTAATTATAGTACTAGAAGCCACACACTCTTATAATTCAAAGATAGGATTTTCATAGAAGATGCAAAATTCCACCCTTTTTCAAAGCCACACCATCCTGCTTAGGTATAAAAGTCTGTCTATGAAGTGTCATTTCTTGGAAAGTTAAGATCTTACGTAAAGGAATTCTTTGTCGAGAATATCTGCCATCACACAGATTTTGTTATTCTTCACATTACGGGTCAAATTATCACCAAACCTGAGAGTCTGAAGGCACTTGGAAGTTTTTAAAAAACACCAAGATAGCCTTAGTGAATATAAATTTTGAAACTAAAAAATGGACATCTTCACGTTCAGGTATTTAAACAAAAATGAGAAATCAAGCCTACAGGACAGAATGTATTCCTTTCTGAACATTGAGGAAGAGGGAAGAGAAAGTCTGCTTTTTCCTGGCTCTTTCCTCTCTTTCCTTTGGCATCTAGGGTTCTTCCCCACTGCGATGTGGCAGACTTGGATAGAGAGAACTTTTACTGCTCTAAATTGTATTTACTTCTCTGAATTCCTGAGCCCTGATACTAGGTTCTCTGTGGGAGCTCGATAAATATTCATTGATGGGGATGGTAATGAATACTAGATTTTTTTGGCTCCCTGCTTTCTGACTTTAATCCAGCCATTTCCTTCTCTCTTCCCTGGGGGAACTGGCAATCTGTTTAAAGCATGTTTGCACTTTGGAATCAGGAGGGGAAGCCAGCATAATTATTAGCTCCCAGTGATTCCCAGACTGTCAGTTAATTCTCAGGTCTTGCCATTTACTCTACTATACACGCAGAGCTAAGTTTACATATAAGTGAATTAGGTATCATCTTGAAAGATTTATTTCAGACATGAAAAGATGTCCAAAAAGGTTCCTTTCTCTCTCAAAATCCTGTACTCCCAAACACACCAGTGTACAGTTGCCTGAAATTTTATTATGATCCATCCATTCTCTGGGCTATATGCCTCTCTCTCTTTAAAAAGCTAACTAAAAAGTGAATTCAAGAAGCCAATATGAAAAGGCTGCATACTGTGTGATTGCAACTATACAACATTCTAGAGAAGGCAAAACTGGAGACAGTTGAAAGATCAGTGGTTGCCAGGGGTTGTGTGTATGTGAGTAGGGATGACTAGGCAGGGCACAGAAATTTTTTTAGGATAATGAAAATACCCTATCATGATACCTTCATGATAGTTACATGTCATTATATATTTGACCAAACCCACAAAATGTACAACACCAAGAGTGAACCCAAATGATTGTATGTCAATACAGGCTCATCAATTTTAACAAATGTACCATCTGGTGGGGGATGGTGATAATGGAGGAGGCTATTCACATGTGGAGTCAGGGAGTATATGGGACATCTCTCTGCCTTTCCCTCAGTTTTGCTGTGAACTTAAAACTGCTTTAAAATGCAAAGGCTTTGGGGGGGTGGTTACTGGGTGGCTCAGTCGGTTAAGCGTCCGACTTCAGCTCAGGTCATGATCTCACGATTCACTGAGTTCAAGCCCCATGTGGGACGCTGTGCTGACAGCTCAGAGCCTGGAGCTTGCCTCGGATTCTGTGCCTCCCTCTCTCTATGCCCCTCCCCCACTTGTACTCGGTCTCTCAAAAATGAATAAACGTTAAATTTTTTTTTTTTTTTTAATGCAAAGGCTTGGGGTTCCTGGGTGGCTCAGTAGGCTGAGCATATGACTCTCGATTTTAGCTCTGGTCATGGTGCCGGGGTCATGAGATCAAGACCCGTGTGGGGCTCCACGCTGACTACGGAACCTGCTTGAGATTCTCTCTCCCTCTCTGCTGCTCTCCCCCACTTGCACTCTCTCTAAAATTTTTAAAAAAAATCAAAAATTATATTTAAAAAGTAAAGTCTTAATAATAAATAAAAAGGCTAATTCATGCGGCTTTGGGTGTGGTTGGGAAAGGATTAGGTTCTAGTGTTAGCTCTGCCAGTAAGTGGGCAACTTCACAAAAGTCATTTTATCACATTGGGACTCAGTTTGTTTACCTATAGGATGATGGGATTGAAAAAGAGTATGTGTAAATTTCCTTTCATCTCAGTCTAATTCTCAAAAAAAAAAAAAAAAAGGACTCCCAAGTACATAAAACATAAGTATGTGTTAAATATATTATTTAACTCATCATTTCAATGAGGAAATAGGTGAGATGTTACAACCAGTTTATAGGAGAATACAAAGAAGAGAAATATTTATAAACCTAGAATCATGAACATACGAACAGAGGTCCAACTAGCTATTTCCACCTTAGGGAAGTCAGTTGAACCTCTGGTACAAAAAATTTACATGTTTGTAGGCATGTTTTTCATTGCTATTAGTTATCTACAATTTAGAGAGTTGTAAAATGGCCCCCCATAAAACCAGAACCAGAAAACTCTAAAGGGTATGTTCTAGACAATGCATAGATTTTCATCCAAGTACAAATTGTTTTCTCTACATCACAAATCAAGTGCCAAGGACAATGTATGGTCACAGTGGGTACTCAAGATTTTTTAACCATTAATAATTCTCCAAAAATGATGATTTCTCCATGGTCTCAGTATTCAGCTCTATTGCTCAATATTTGAGATACCTGGAGAGCAATTTGCTCTTTGTGTTCTGGCCTGATGTCAACTGATTGATGCCCAACAGTTAATATGTGAACTTTCTGTCAGATTGCATTTCTCTGATCCTGTGAGGAATAGTATATTTGCCTATTTTTCCCCCTCTCCTCATTTTTGAAGAGGCTTGTCAAGCTATTGCAAGATAACAGGGGTACTATTTATGGGAGTCCTTATCTTTGTCTGGCATCAGTGATAAATCAAAACTTGGATCCATTCCTGCTTGTGACTATCTTTTTATGAGGGATATGCCTAGGTACTGCCAGTTAAATTGACATGTCCCTGTCCTTTACTAACACTTACCTTCTGCCATTTGACAATTCATTTTGGCCTATTTTCTTTTCTATGTTACCATCTACTCTAATGACTGTTCTTTCCTCTTCCTTCCTTTCTTCTCTCCTGCTTGATTTTCACTGAGTCCAACAGTCAACACTTGGAAACAGATCAAACGCTAAATCTGAGCTATTCTTTCCATTATTTGTTAATAAAAATTGTAAAGCAAACAGATAAGATTTTATGATAAAAATATTGTAGGACTTTGGCAAAATCAGGGGTACATGTGGGGATTGTTAGTGCTCTCTTGGAAAGCATCCCTATAATTGAATGCTATCACTGCTTCCAATGATAATTTTCAAGACATCAAGGATGAAATTGGCCTTTAGGTTGAAAGTGTTAGCATTACCTTTTAAACTCAGATGAATGAATAGTTTTAATAGTACTTGCTTTAATGGATACAAGGCCCTTATCAATGTTTGATTTCTAGGTTTAATTCATTTTTAAGATCTTATTTTTCTCTAGAAGTGAGGGATTTTTTTCTTCAAAGTTCATTTCTAATTTAGTTTTCAGACCAGAGTTGGCTGGTATACTCATTTTTCATCATATGAGAGAACATTGGCAACACAGTTATGCTTCAAGCAGAATTTTACTGGAGTGGAACCCAAAATCATTTAACCTGAATGGATAACACATTGGCAAATCCTCATCTCTTGGGTGTGTTTGTGTGTTAAGTCACAATATAACTTCAATAATTGGGGTTTCTTTCTGCAGTCAAGAGTCTATCAAATTATAGAAAAGTGTCAAACAAGGCTAATTTGAGTAAATTCGGACTAATGCAGATTTTGAATTCTTTTGAAGCTTGAATAATGAAATATTTTAAAATAAAACAGGTTTTATTACATTTGTATTGTGATAAAATTAGAATGCTAATATATTCATTGCCATCAATAGTTTTTCAAAAGATGCCAGCTTATTAATGAGGTTTTTTTCAAGGTATCAAAAGTACTTTAAAGCAGCCTATACTCATAAGAAATTTGTACATTATCTTCAAAATCATTTTGACATGACTAATTAGTTAAGTAAATCTGCCTTTTCCATATTGCCCCAAATCTCAGGGTAGGTCTTTACATATTGTGAATGTTTAACAATAACAACAACACATAATTTATTGGCTAATTAATCGGTGTCAGGTACTTTTGAAAGTTTTCTAAATGTATACATTGATTTAATTGTCATAACAATTATATGAAGTAGATACTTTTCCATCCCTGTTCTGCAGGTAAAGAAACTAAGGCACAGGGAAGTTAAATAATTTGACCACAGTCCAATGGCAAGCATATATTGGAGCCATATTTGAACCAAAGCAGGCTGCCCATATGCCCACTTCTCCTGAGCACTGTTCTACTCTGCCTTTGAATAAATGGTCTGATATATTTATTATTTGATAAATTCAAAGGTAAACTTCAAGAGGAGGGATTTGGTATTTGTGAGTTGTCTACTGTGTTCAAGGAACCCTGCTGGATGATCTGTGTAATTCATATATGTGATAGGGTTTTATTCTCCTCACTTTTTAGATGAAGAAAATGATTCTGAAAAATCTTAATTAACAATTCAGATGGCCACTCAGATCTGTTCATTCTAAAGCCCTGGTTCTTTCTATTTAATTACATTGCCTCTGAATGTTTTCTGAAATTTGGTCATAGGTCAGAAGAAAAAGAATAATTAAGCTTTCTTTTACTTGAAACTACAAGGATGAAGTAGAGTACTTATTAAAAAAAGAAAGCTCTTTTATCTAACAATCGTGGTTGTAAATAGCCTGGTTTTGATGTATCCATGGAAGGTGAAAAGAGAAAATAAAATAAAAAGCAAAATGGGTTTGCTGTCTGTTATTGAATTAAATATTATTTGGATAATACTAAACAGTGTTTAAGAAAATTAAGTTTAAGTCTAAGTTATAAAATTTACTCTGTTTAAGCAGGGCTTCACTTTTTTAAGCTTTTTAAACCAGTAAATAAGAGGGTTGACCTATCAAGAATTTTCATTGTGTTGTCACAATGTGTCACATTGTATTGTCAGATTATATTTTAAGCAGATGATATATATGTGAGCACAAATGAAAATGTTTTGTGTGAAGTAGAAAAGGTGGGTTTGACATTTGCCCAATAAGAACTTAATTTTGCCTGCTCTATGGCCTTCACATGACTACAAAAAACAATATAAATCAATAAGTAGATTGTACAAGGTCTGTTCCACCTCTGGTATTCTACAACCAGCGACAGAGAACTGCAACACTTGTTTTCATCATGAAACTCACAAGATGGCAGTCCTGAATGCAGTGTGGTCCAATGGGTATAGCCAGGTTTGCTCTATGAACTAACTTTATTTTTACACCTTTCACCTCAATTCAATATTAGAATGCAAGAAGTAAAATTTCCATTATATAATAAATTTGAACCCACTTTAATTTGGAAAATGTTATTCCACTCATGAACTTATGTATTTAATAATAATTAGTAAATAGATCACTTGAGACATACCTCAAAATAATTGCAACACACTTTCATTAAGACACCATTGACAAGAATTGATCTATGCCTTAGATAATGCTAATGGCTTGATGTTTGAGGAGCGGGAGGATTAAGCACATGTAGTGATGCTCCCTGCAAATAAAAATAATTCTCAAACAAGTTTTACAAATGCTGAGGAAAGAAGTCTGTTAAAGCCTAAGATAGGATAAGTGTATCATACAACTACTTTGTGACATCTCTAAAAACAATGTGAATGCAGGTGATGGCATTAGGATTTGTTTGGTAACAATCCCAAAATATTAGTGGTTTTAAACAACCAAGATTGATTTCTTGCTTACATAAAGTATGTTGACAGTCCACGCATTTTTCCAGGTTACCTGTCCTTCATCTGAAGAACCAAGATTGCGCTTTTATAAAAATATTTACTTTCTGGATCATGGAAACAGGTAAGGAAAGCAACTGGAAATATTGGTGAACAGCACTAATATCTACCACAGTGGTAAATGAGTAAAGGTCTGAGCATGTCCCAACTTCATGCTGCTTTTTTTGCCCAGCAAATTTCTAATTTGACCCATTTTATCCCTATATTTGTTACCTGTTTTCTCACTTTTCATTTAAATACCAAATATTTTAAAAGACATTTTAATTTGCCACAATGCTTAGAATCTAGCTATTAATGACTCGTTCCATTCTTACTGGCCTTGACTGTTGGAAGAAAACTGATATGCTTTATGATTCTGAGCATAAGCATCAGCAATTCATTCAATAGTCTTTTCCTGTTAGTCAGGAAGAAAACCAGAGGCTAAAGCAGAAGCCTTTAAGCCTGCCTGTTTACTTAGTTCCTGCATCTAGTGACTCACCATTGTGCTGTATTCTTCTATTGTATGGTCTCTCTTTGCTTCATCCACCCATCTCTAGCATCAAATATTACAACAAATAATATTGTATGGCAGGTAGTCATTGAAGGTTTGGGGTAGCAGGGGTTGGGAAATTGTATACTAGTGCATGATGAAGAAAAACTCTAAATTTAATACTAGATCTCTCTCTTCATTACAGTACCTCAGACATCTTCATGTATTTACTCTCCAGGCCCAGTCTCTCACCATATTATTAGATTTCCTCTATCCCTTTCCCACAGGTGTTAGTCAAAAACCTAAACATTTTCATTAACCTGTTAAGAAGAGTTCTCTATCTCCGGACAAGGCCATTATTTACATATCTTGAAACTAACTGAGGTGTTTTACTAAATTAAAAAAAAAAATCTCTTAAAGTGCAGAATATTTAGCCACATAAAGAACCACTCAGAAAAGACAAGTAAATAAGAGATATATTTTTCTTTAATACATGCTGGACTGTGGACAGAGTAACCTATAGGAACCATGAATGTCATATGGGGTCCTTCCTGTTACATTTGTGAGATATGCTGCATACAATGGGCTTTACAAGATCTCACAATTGTCCTAGTATTTTCATCTGATACTGGCCACAAACCTTGTTCTTTTCTTACTGTGTAAATTTCAAAAGCCGAAAAGTTGCATGTGAATCAAGAAAGCTCCATGGAGTTCAGACAAACTTTGAACTCCAACTGGCAGGGAACAGAATTGAAAACTTTACAAAAACACCTTTATTCTCAGGGTCAGCTCAGCAGGGACCAGGTAGTATAGAACAGGTGAGAATGAAAGCTAATCAAGAAAGGAAACCCTTTCAAACAACAACATCAGTCACAAAAGCTGTGTTTCACAATCAGGGTACTAGTAGGGTCGGTTCTTATTGTAACCAAAGCGTCCCTTATGGTTTTCTCCTTGATGCTCAAATCCAGTTCAGAGGAAATGTTCCACTACCGACTTCTTTCTTATGTCTCATAAATAAATCAGCAAGATAAAAATAGCTGCTTCTCTCAAAGCTAAAGCAAAATGAAAGTCAAGGTTTCAGCAATCTTCCTTCACCCTTTTGCTTGTCTGGTTTGGTTTTTGTTGTTGTTGTTGTTGTTGTTGTTGTTGTTGTTTTGTAATAATTTCTAGAATACTCTAAGGGCAAGAATTTTTCAAGGATAAGTACAGGTTGATTTTGAAAGAAAATATTTATAATATTGATTGTTACTTAAAATTTAGGATTGACTAGTTTAATTGGAAATGTAATCCATGTTATCCTCCTTCAAAAAAATCCACTTGTTTATAGAAATATTTGAGGGTGTAATTGTATTATACCTCTTGCAAGAATCAAAACAGTACTTCCTTTAGAAGTCCTAAAACACATGGGGCTATGAAAATAAACCAAAGGTGGGTTTTCTACTTGTGTCTATGGATAAAATTATCCCGGAAGTTTAGGGAAGCATGTTGTGAGAGAGATTTGTAAATTGAAGTCCCCAAGTAGAGAAGGTTCTGGGAAGTAAGTTTCATCATTTATCGTTGTATGTAAAAAAAAAAAGTTCAAAAAAATATATATATATATATATATATATACACACACACACACACACATATATATATATATATATATATATATATATATATATATATATATTTAATTTCAGGAATTTAGCTAGCACTTAGAGTCAGCTTATTTTTCTAATGGCTACAAACACCTCCTTGATCCCTCTTTCTCTGTTCTTCAGAAAGACATGGGAGAGCTTTAGATACCATGAGTAGTATAAGTTTCCTTCTTGGAGACTGTTCTTAGAGCTTTGATATATGGAGCCTCATTTAATACAGAAAGAGTAATGTGGTCACTCTGGATAAACTAAAACATAATGTTTCATATTCATTAACTTCATATAACATTTCAGAAACTAAGGGCTGTATTATCTTTATCCTCATATTTAGTTACTTAGTCATTTCCAAATTTTGGCAAAAGTGTATCTTTTATCTCAGAGTTACAAATCCCATTGCACAATTTACTTTAAAATGTCACCGTAACTTTCAACTTTCACCGTAACTTTCAACTTTGTCTTGGGATATGGAAAGTTGAAAAGACCATCACTCCCACCCACACTTACAATAACAACAAAAAACAGTAATCTACAAAATTACAACCTTCTTGAATGTATCAGGGCTGAACTCACAAGAAAATCAACTAGCCCAAAATATAAGATACTCTTCCAAGGAGAGAGTAAAGGAGTTGCTTGCTTATCTATGGAAGACACAAATCATCATATAACTCATTGTGAATTTTTAATAAATATAAATCAATATCTGAATGCTGATTATAGACTAGTATGAAAGTATAGAAATTTTGGAAACTGCAAACCCAAGAGTTCCAGTTCATTGGCTCTTCTCCACTGGCATCACTAAGTTATCATGAGAAATACTGGGAGCAGGGCAAGAGACTAGAAAGAGTATCTCTTATTATAAAGACCTGGGTAAGGGGAACAGCAGCTGCCATGGGAACAAAACTTGAAACCTTGCCCGGATACTTCTTCTCTACTCCCCAAGGAAGAAAATTCAACATCAGCTGGGGAAAGAACAATAAACTCTGTCATATTCTCAGTACAGATAAATACCTGTCAAAACTGGCAAAAGGAGGGGTGCCTGGGTGACTCAGTAGGTTAAGCATTAAACATCCGACTTCGGCTCAGGTCATGATCTCTTGGTTGTGAGTTCAAGCCTGCAAAGGGCTCTGTGCTGACAGGTCAGCCTGGAGCCTGTTTCAGATTCTGTGTCTCCCTCTGTCTTGGCCCCTCCTCCGACCCACCCCATCCCTCCACTCTCACTCTGTCTCTCTCTCAAAAATAATAAACATTAAAATAATAATAATAATAATAATAATAATAATAACTGTTTAAGGGAAACAAAAGAAATCCCTCTTTCCTTGGGGAAGGGACAGGAAAACATCCAGATCATCAAGGATCCCTTTCCACTGGGGACAGGGCCAGATCTCTGAGAAAGACTATCCCTGAGACTCAGGGATGTACCATCTGCATAAGACTAAGGCTGAACCAGAAAAACAGAGAAGACTTTCTTCTTCATGTGACCCCTCTCCTCCACCTCCCCTGGCTCTGCCACAGAGCTAGCAAGTGTAAAAGAACAAGTAAGAGCAGTCCAAAATACTGCAGGGGAAGGAGCAAAAGCAAGAAGCAAAATGCTCTTTGTGATACAGGAACAGAGAGGAAATTTAAATGCAGAATTCAGCAAATATTATAAACAATTCTCTAGCTCCACTCTAAACAGAAGGCAATGCTAGAAAAATTTAAAGACTAGTGATGTACTGAGTAAAACCTTAGTAGCAAAAACTCTAATCTCAGCTCAATTCACTCAATCCTCCATGCAAAGGACTAGAAAAAGAAGAGGAAAGCCCATTTCCAAGAATAAATAAGATTTAACTCAATCTCTACTACCTTACAAAAGGTATATCTCTTTCGACCAAAAATGATGAAACCTACAAATGAATAGGGAAAAATAAAAATATTGTCAAGGGACAAAACTGTCAACAGAATAAGATTCAAATATTACAGTGATATTAGGACAGGAGATATAAATAATTATGATTAAAATATTTAATGATCTACTGGAAAAGGTCTATTATATGAATGAACAGGTGATGAATTTTAGCAGAAACTATAATAAAGGATCAAATATAAATGGTAGACATAAAAATACAGTAACATGAAAACTAGTTTCAATAGCTCATCAATAGACTGACAGCTGAGAAAAGAATCAGTGAATATGATTCTAGATCAATAGCTACAATGTAAATTGGAGTACAAAGAGAAAAGCAAATGAAAACAATTGAAGTTTCAAAGATAGACGAGGCAGTTTCATTTGGTCTAACACATATGTAATTGTAATCCCAGAAGGAAGAGCAAGACAGAGAAAAGAAGAAAGATGTTTGAGCAGATAAGAGCAGATAATTTTGGAAAATTAATGAAAGATACCAAACAACAGATCCAAGGATCTTCTGTAAGACTAAATAACATAAATCTCCCCTCCCATCCACATCCCTCCCCCCCCCACACACGATATATCCTAATAAAACTCTTGAAAACTAAAAATAAAGAAAAAATCTGGAAGATAATGAGGAATAAAAGACACATTATATATAGAGGAACAAAGATAAGTATTACAACAGGCTTTTTGTTAGAAGTTATTATGCAAATCAGAAGAAAATGGAATGATGTCTTTAAAGTGCTAAAAAGAAAAAAAAAATCCTAACAGCAAATATATCTTCAAAATATAAAGGAGGAATAATGATTTTTTTCCAGATAAAGACTAACAAAAAATTCATTGCCAGCATCCCTTCTAAGAAATGTCAAGAGGAATTTCTCCAGGCAGAAAGACTATGACACCAAAAAGCAAATTTCACCTACACAAAGAAATGGAAGAGTGCTCTGAGTGACATACTTGAAGGTAAATACAATATTATTTTGGTATTTTAATTACTTCAAAAAATGACTGCCTAAACAAAAAGATTATCAATGGTCAGTATATTTATAGCATATGTAAAAGGTAAAATATATTAAAATAATGATGGCAAAAAAGGATAGAGGAAACTGGGAGTCCATTTTTAATAAAGTTTTAATTCTATACATGAAGTAGTATAATATTATTTGAAGGTAGACTGTTATTATTAAAGATGTATACTGCAACTCTATGGTAAACTACAAAATTATTTTAAAAGAGTTATAAATAATAATCCAGTATTGGAAATACAATATAATTATATACAACATTCAATCTGGAACTTATGCTTTCAGGAAAATGGAGTAGGTATGTTTCCTTATTTTCCTAGATACAACTAAATACTCTCAATATTACACATGAAACCCAAAAAGGAAACTCTAGAAAGTGTGGAGAAGAAGGCAGAAGTCCTACTGAACTTGGAACTTCAGGAATGACATGGTGGTGAGTTCTCTGAAATTTCCTTTTATGGGGGCATCTAGGTGGCTCAGTTGGTTAAGTAAGCATCCAACTTTGGCTCAGGTCATGATGTCACAGTTTGTGAGTTTGAGCCCCACATCCAGCTCTGTGCTGATAGCTCAGAGCCTGGAGCCTGCTTCAGATTCTGTGTCTCCCTCTCTCTCTGCCTTCCACTGTTTTTACTCCGTCTCTGTCTCTGTCTCTCTCTCTCTATCTCTCTCAAAAAAATAATATTAAAAAAAATAATTTCCTTTTATGTCACATATTCCAGTCTTGGAGGCAAAGAAGCTAGGACACTGAAACACTAAGGGGCACAGACCCAAGAGGAAAAACAATAATGACAATAAACACAACAACAAAAACCTGAATTCCCTAGTCAAAGACCAGGAAGTGGTAGCCAGGCAAGGAAGAAAACCCTTTGACAGTATTCTCTACTCCAGCCAAGCACCACAGAAAAAAACTGTGGTTCCACCTGTACTCATGACAACAAAGATCAAGTGGGAATCCTAGACATCTTTTCTTGGAAGACTGTGCTGGGTGGTGTCAGAAGGATGAACAGGAAGCCAGGACCTTCATTCCTACTGGACACTAACACTGGACACTTATTCCAGTGGCAATAGAAACCATGTGCAAAGCCAAGATTTCTAGCCACAGCAGTAACAAGAACCATAGTCCTCCCCAAAAAAGTGGTATCAGAAGAGGTCTAGTGGACAGTCAGCATTTTCCTCATTTCCCAGCAATTATGAGATCAATGCAACTACAGTGTCAGTGGAGACCACATAGGGAGCCAGAATTCTCACCCCTACTCAACAGTAATGAGGAGCCCCCTTCCCTCAGGTATACACAGTATCCAAGTAGAGAATCTAGGCTTCTATCTCCTACTATCAGTAACTATGTAGCAATCCCCTTCTTCTGCCAGAGTGGTGTCAGAAAAAGTCAGCTAGAATATATGGTATAATTAAGATCCTTTGACATAATACAAAAATGATCAGGATACAATTGAAAAAGCACTCATGCTAAGGACCAGAAAGATCTCAAATTGACTAGACAAATTAATAAACATCAAGATGTTAGATTTTAGAATCATCTGACAAAAAAAGAAAACTAATCAGTATGATATAAGTGAAAAACTACAAACAGGCTTGAAACAAAATTTAAAAGAATAAAAAGTTCCATCCAAGAAATTTAAAAATCAACAAAGAAATAGAAGATAAAAAGAAGAACTATATGGAAATTATAAAACAGGAAAATACAGTAACTCAAATAAAAATCTTAGTAGATGAACACAGCAGCAGAGAGGAGAGACAGAGGAAAAAAATCAGCTAACAGGAGATAGAGTAATAGAAATTAGCAAATGTAGATAGTGAGAGAAAGTAGCCAGATAAAACTGATAGCCTAAGGGAACTGTGGGACTATAACAAAAACTCTAGCATGAATGTATTGTTGAAATCAAAGAAAAAAGGGAGAAAGATGTTGGGCTGTAAATATACTCAAAGAGACCATCACTGAAACTCCAAATTTGGTAAGATATATAAGTCTACAGATTTTAAAAAATGAGTAAACCCCAAACAGTATATATACAAAGAAATCCACACTACGAGCCACCTGAAAGCTAGAGACAAAAGTTCTTTAAAGCAATAAGAGAGAAATGACAATTTGCCTGTAAAGGAAAAACATTTGTAGGACAGTAGATTTCTCATTAGAAACCATGGAAACCAAAAGGAAATTGCAGAATATTTTTCAGGTGCTAGACGTAAATATTGTCAACCTGGAAACCTATACACCCAGAAAAAATATCCTTCAAGAATGAAGAGGTAATTAAGAACTTCTCAGTTGAAGGTGTGCCTGGGTGGCTCAGTTGGCTAAGCATCTGACTTTGGCTCAGGTCATGATCTCACGGTCTTTGGGTTCAAGCTCCACATTGGTCTCTGTGCTGACAGCTCAGAGCCTTGAAACTGCTTCAGATTCTGTGTCTCCCTCTTTCTCTGTCCCTCCCTTGCTTGCGCTCTCTCTGTCTCTCTCTCTCTCTCAAAAAATTCTGATATGAAGAAAAATGAAGATTTGTCACCATCAGACTCACTCTAAATGAAAGGCTAAAGGATGTTCTCTAAACAGAAAGTAAATAACAAGGAAGGACCTTTAGCATATCTAGAATGAAGAAAGAACACAGTAAGCAAAAATATGGGTTAAATGTAGTAGGCTTACCTTCTCTTGGGTGTTATAAATTGTGTTTGATGTTTGAAGCAAAAAATTATAACACCATCTGATTTTGCTTAAATATATGTAAACAAAATATTGAAGAAGCTATATTGTAAATGCAGGAGGGTATGGAGACATGAAGAAGGCAGGGTTTCTGTACTTCACTCAAACTGTAAGATTATGACACCAGTGGTCTGGAATATGTTATGTATATATAATATAAAACCTATATCAACCCCTATAAAAGTTGGAAAAAGATACATCCAAAAACACTATATGGAAATAAAAATGAAATTCAAAAAAAATGTTTAAGTTATTGAAAGGAAGGCATAAAAAAGAAAACACTGAAACAAAAATGGAGAATAGAAAATAAAAATGTCAGGCTTGTGTCCTAAACTATCAATAATTAAACATAATTACTCTACTTAATGGCACATTCAAGTGATGACAATACATACACCAAAATAGACAATGTTCTGGGCCATTAAAAAAAAAAAACTGAATAATTAAAAAGAAAAAGAAGTCATATAGAGTGTGTTCCTAGCAACAATGAATTAAACTAGAAACCAATAAAGATAACAGAAAAATGTGCATATATTTCCAAACTAAAAACAAACAAACAAACAAATAACACTTCCCCCTCTTCTAAGTAATCATGATGCCAGGTGGAAGTCTAAATAGATATTCTAAAGTACATGGAACTGAATGAAAATAAAAACACAACATATCACAACGTATGGTATGCAGGTCAGCAGTGCTGAGAAGAAAGTTCATACTGCTAAATGCATATCTTTGAAAAGAGAAAACGTTCAAATCCATACTGTAAACTTCCATCTCAAGAACTTAGAAGAGAAAGGGTAAACAAACCAGAAGAAAGTAAATAAGAAAAATCAGGAGAAATTAATAAAAATAGATAAAATACAGAAAATCAATGAAACATAGATTGGTTCTCTGAAAATATCAATGAAAATTGACAAACATTTAGCGTGATTGAGGAAAAAAAAGAAAAAGCCATAAATAATATAAAACTAGTATTAGAGACCTCACTATAGACTACAGACATAAAAAGGATAATAAAGAAATTCAATTAATTATTCTATAAACATAAATTTAACAATGTAGATGAACTAGATCAATTCCTCTAAAGGTGCAAACTAGCACAACTCAGCCAATATGATACAGGTAATTTAAATAGTCATATAACATTTAAGGACAGAAAATAGGTAAGGATATAGAACAACACGGCCAACAAACTTAATCTAATTGACATTTTACAGATAATTCCACCTAACAACAGTGATTTTTTTTTTCCAGGTGCATATTTAGGTGAGACATTCATCAAGAGAGACTATATTCATGGCAAACAAGTGAAAAAATATTTTGAGAGTAAAACCACTTTGATATGTCAAAAATAACATATGGTGGAGTTGTATTAACATGATTAAACACTGTTAAAAGAGCAGGAACACTAATACAATGAAAAATTTTCATATTCAATTTTTTTTTCTTTTGCAGGCTATGTAGGTGTTATCTTTGTTTTGACTAAATAGACATTAATATACAGTATTTCATATATTTTTATAAGAAGAATGAATCCTATTTTTAAGTAGAAGTCAAAATCTTCAATTTTATAAAATAAAGCTAATTCTAGGGACAGAGATGAAAATATTACCAAGCTGAATTTGAGATTGTTATAATAGTACTATTCGTGAAAAATCCCATTGTAAATTAAACAAAAGCAAAACTAAAAGAAATAAGCAACAGCAGCAACCACTCCCCATAATCATCTCCCCGTTTATATGGGAGACATTTTATCGTTAATAATCTTAAGTTAAGTGCACTGAAAGATGCGGTTAGAATTGGGCTGAGCAATTTGGGGGTGGTAGTATGCCATTAGAGCAGCCAGAGCACTTAAACTGCCATGAACTCTCATCACTTAGCAGGAGGCTAAGAAAAGGAAAGCTCATCATAAGTGGTGGAGGCAGGAGGTTAAACGAAAGCATTCAGTGGATAGGTTGGCCATCAAAATGAACACATTCAGAGAATAAATGAGTAAGTCAGTGGATCAATGTAAAGAACTTTACCCAGCACTTAGAAGGAAAGGATAAAGCGATGAAATGAGGGAGGCAGAAGTTAAAGTGTCAACATCAGTGTAATAAGAGCACCAGGAACACTAATAATTACACAGTGGGGAGGAAATATCTGAACCTGAGCATTTCCTGAAATTGAAGAAAAATAATTAATCCTTTAATTTGTAAGAGTTTATTTAATGCCAAATAAGATTAAATGTTGTGTATCATGAATTGCCATATATACAAACTACTGAAATCATCAAAAAGAAGCAGATCTGATTTACTGAGGAACAAGATTCATGAACATCGGAGAACGATCTCAGCAGAAGGGGGGATACGGTGTTAGAAAATCACATTTGTAAATACTTCACGTGCATAGCCCTCCTTTGTTTGATTTCATTTAAAAACATTTTTTTAAAGTTTATTTATTTAAAGAGACAGCAAGTGAATGGGGTAGGGACAGAGAGAGAGGAGAGAGCGAGAAAATCTCAAGCAGGTTCTGGAGCCCAACGTGGGGCTTGAACTCACAAACTGTGAGACCATGACCTGAGCCGAAATCAAGAGTCAGTCACTTAACTGACTAAGACACTCAGGCATCCCTGTTTGTCTTCACTTTTAATTAAGGCCCCCAATTTTAGATTTGAGGAAACCACCAGCACTGTAGTCAGTTAATAAACAACAATTTTTATTTGATACTAATCCTAATATCAGCTCTGTGTAGTGTCAGGTCACATGGCAGAGTGAAATCCATTTGATGTTATAACTGCCAAGGTACTTAGACTGGGAAGAGTGATTAACAAAGGATGGATATGGTGGGGGCCAGTAAAGAGAGGGGAAGATACCAGGTTCAGAATAAATATATACAATATATAATATGTATTTCATATATGCACACACACAAAATATAGATAATTATACAACAGAGTAGTAATTTTAGGTGACAGAAATTCTATGTACAATAGAATCACACCAACTCTTTTTACTTCTGTTTCAGGCAGGATGAAATAATAGGAAACTGTATGACACTCATGTTCTAAACATTTGAAAAAAATGGCTTTAAAATAATTTCTTGAAATGTATCAATGACCTGATGGTCTAATAATAAATATTTCAAGGTCAAAGATGGCTTAAGGAAGTAGGAATTCCGACAGGTAAATTGGGCATTAAAGCAATTTTTCCTTTGAGAACATTTGCTGAAACTGAAGACCACAGAGTTTTGATTTTAGCAGCCCCTCAGTGTGTAGAGAAGAGGAAGGAAGTCTAGGACTTTCCAAGTGGAGAGTCCAAGAGAAACAAGCCTACCCTTGACACAACGTTGACCCTGAAATACAGCACCTCTCATGTAAAGATGAATTAGAAATAAACCCGATATTCCTTTGTTACTAACAGTGTATAATTCAAGTCAAAACAGGCCCTACAGTGAAAAATCTATGTTAGAAATAATTCATGATCACTAAACTGTGTGTGATCACCTGTATGTGAAGTCCCAGTTTGCATGTTCCTAGTGTTCTAAGGGGATTTTGAGTTAAAAAGTGGCTTTTCAGTGTTCTCATGTTCTTGATTAAAGGAAACATTTCTCTTTTGGAGGAACTTATCTTCAATCAGGCAGTAAAGCTTCCTGATAGACTAATTTTAAAAACTACAATATTTCCATTCAAAAATCTCTCTCTCTCTCTCTCTCTCTCTCTCTCTCTCTCGATCACACACACACGAACCACTAAAAAAACACTAGCAGAAAATATAAAATCAAATCCCTAAATCTTCAGATACTGTGATTTATCAAGTGAAGAACATAACAATTTGTTAAATATACTTAAATAAAAAAGAAGGAATTGCAAACTTAACATCTGAAACTTAAAAACAAGTTAATTATACTCACAAAATAATCAAACATAACCGCTAAAACTGAAAACTAACACGAAATTTCTTAAAAGAACACATTGAACAGGATTAGAGAGACTAAAGAATTACTTGTAAGATAGATTTGGGGGAAAAATGTCTAGAAAGTAGGAAAGTGAAACAGATGAAAAGTGTTAAACAAAAAGTAGAGAAAAAATTAGGCAAAGAAATATTTGAAGTAATAATGATTTAGAACTGTCTTGGTCAGTTTGGGCTGCCATAACAAAATACCATAGACTAGATAGTGTAAACCACTAAAATTTATTTTTCACAGTTTTAAAGCTGGGAAGTCCAAGTTTCAAGGTGCCAGCAAATTTGATTTCTGGTGAAAACTCCTTCCTGGCTTGCAGGCAGCTATTTTCTTTCTGTGTCCTCACATGACAAAGAGATTAAAAAAAACAACCTGAGGTCTTTTCTTAGAGGGGCACTAATCCCAACATTAGGGCCCAAACCTCATGACCTGATGTAGTCTGTTACCTCTCAAAGGCATCTCCAAATACTATTGCACTGGAGATTAGGACTTCAACATATTAATTTGGTTAGACACAATTCAGTCCATAACAAACATTTTCAAGAATTTATAAAAGACATGAACATCATAGATTCAAGATGCCAAAAATCCCAATCATGACAAATAAAAATGAATCTCCATCAAGATACATCAGAATGAGTCTAACACTGCAAAGGAAAAATATTTCAACCAGGGAGAAAAGACAGATATTCTAAAAAGGAGTAAACATTGGACTGACAGCTGCCTTCTAACAAAAATAATAGAAACCAGATGACCAAAAATGACACTGTCAATATATTAATATTCTTGTTCAATCTAGGATTGTATAGCTTACAAAACATTCTTTTGGCAATAGGGGAAAAATAAAGATTTGTTCAAACAAAAAGATAATTTTCTACCAACCAACACTTACTCATGAAAAGTTTAAGGTTATAGTTCAGACAGAAGGAAAGTATCCAAGGTAGAATATCTGAGAAACGTAAACTAATGATGAACAATGAAAATGGTGAATATATGGGTAAATGTGAACAAGTAATTTTGAATTACTTGTAGTTGGAACACCTGGGTGGCCTAGTTGGTTAAGCATCTGACTCTTGATTTCAGCTAACAGTTCATGAGTTCAAGCCCTGCATCTGGCTCTGCGCTGACAGTGCTGAGCCTTCTTGAGATTCTCTCTCTCCCTCTCTCTCTGCCCCTCCCCCACTTACACTCACTCTCAAAGTAAATAAATAAATTTTAAAAATATATCAATGCAGGTCTAAAAGAACAAAAACAATACCATGGACTTTTACCAATTATAGTTGAAGTGCTTTATAATCTTTGTTAATATTTTAAGGTAAGAAAAGTAAGAAGACTGTTGCGATTATACCCTAAATGTGCACATCAAAATATCTAAAATAATAAAATAGAAATAAAGTATATAACCTCCAAACTACTGGATAGTTAACTAAGAAAAATTACTCAAATTAAGGTAGGAAAGAAGAGACATTTTTAAAAGGGGTACAAGTAGCACAAAATAAGGTAACAGAGGGAACTGTAAATGGGGTAATACAGCTACAATAAAAGTAAATGGACCAAATGTTACATTTTGAAAGACTGTCAGAATAGAAATTTTTAATTCAGATACTTGTTATAAGAAAAAGATATGACTTAACTATGCATAAAATTTAGAAATTGGAAGAATATATGCTAGGGAAGTTATAATCAAATTAAAGCTGGTATAACTATACTATACATAATCAAAATCCTCATCAAATCAAATCAAGTCCCCAAGATAGTCTCAAAACATATAAAACAAAAATTGACAGAACTAAAAAAAAAAATCTATCATCAAATTGAGATTTAACAAATTTCTATGATTAACTGATAGATACAATAGATGAAAAATCAGCAAACATAGAAGAGATTAATGATGCATTTAAAAATAATGTTTAATCAGTTCTAGAACAGTGAAATGAGGAATAGGTGAACTTGCTCTCTGTATAAATAATAAAAATAAAAGCAAAACAACTAAAATCAACCAGTGCAGACATTTGGCAATTAAATGAAGTCACGAATCAACGGAAAATTCTCTATCCCAGGGAATCTACAGACACTTGAATATCAGCAGTCTGGGGCATTTTCATGTATGGCTTTTCCCATATCTCCTCCCATCCCAGTGCTACTGTTACCAGGATCTGGCAGCATTGTGGACAACAGTAATATATGACCACTTGGAGATCTGTTAAAAGCACCATCTCTAGGGTATAGTCAGTATTTGTGTGAACTTGCAGTTACCCGGTAAACTTCTATTGTCAAACATATGGTGGCTATTTCATTTGATTTAAGCTCAACTCACAAAGGAGTTGCAGCCTACCTCCAAGGCATTTCCAAAACAACAGCTAACTGCTGGCAATGTCTCATCGCCTAAGGTTGTGATTTCAGCTGGGGAAACAAGAACTTGTCTGGGAATTAAAAAGGAAATCCTGGAAAACATATGTGGTTCTTTTGCCTGACTTCTTTCACTTCGAATAATGTTTTTATGGTTCTTTAAACCATTTTGGTACTTTTTTGGCATGTTTGTCAAATTACTGAAGCATTTGCTTCTTTGGCCTTTACCCCTGAATGTGGTTGGGGAAGGGAGAAAAAGAGAAGGAGAAGATGGTGAGAATGCTGATACATAAACTTTGCTGTGAATCTATCTTTTAAGTGAAAGATGAGAATAGAGAGCCAGTAAAAGGGAAAGGAGAGACTCAGTGGGACAAGAATAATCCCAAAGTTAATTATAACAGTAAACAGTAGCTACTATATTATGTTACTGAATATCAGGCACTCTACCAAGCAAAGGCATATACTAACACATTTTATTCACTTCATGCTCACAGCAACCTGGTAAGGCAACTTTATTAATTTCATAGATGAGGAAATACATGTTTAGCGATATTAGAGTTTCACAGAAATAGGTTGAACATCACTCTGAAGCCTATATTCTTAATTCTGTCTCACCAATAAATAAAAATGTTACAACAGGACAGAGTTGCAGCAGAATTGCTAATGAGGGGGAAGGGAAGAAAGTGCCATCAAGTACCCCAATAAACCTATGGCCTCCTTTTCAGGACAGTTAAGTAAATTGTGAGGGTTGGAACATATGACAGTCATTGTATAACCTTGGTGTAACCTCATGTATTAGTTTTCTATCCCTGTGTTCTACCCACATTAGTTCAGGTGAGGTATAATGAGACCAGATACAGCTGAAGAAAGAGATACTGGCAAGAGTTTTATGTTTACTCACAGTTGCCTGAGAAGAAGACCGCCATGACACTCTGGGGGAAGCGCTGGGGTCAGTCAGGAGGCAAAGAGAAGGAAACCACTGGCAGGCGCATTTGTTGTGGTTTCCATGGAAAGGAATGGGTGAGGTGAGCAGGTTCTAGAGCACAGGGACTGTCCCTGAGAGTCTGGTAACTGAACCTGGGAGTATTAGGGTGGGTGTGTGGTGGCCCAGAGGGTAAGAGCCAGATAGGGGAATTGATTGGGATCTGGATTCAGCTGCTTAAGAAAGAGAACTGACCTGCCTCTACTGAGGGCATCAAAACTGGGTCAAAATAGCATTAAGAAACAAAACAAAAGAAACAAACAAAAAATATTGGGGCACCTGGGTGGCTCAGTTGGTTAAGCGTCCAACTTTGGCTCAGGTCGTGATCTCCCGGTTTGTGGGTTCGAGCCCCACGTCGGGCTTTGTGCTGACAGCTCAGAGCCTGGAGCCTGCTTCAGATTCTGTCTCCCCCTCTTTCTGCCCCTCCCATGCTCATGCTTTGTCTCTGTCTCTGTCTCTCAATAATAAATAAACGTTAAAAAAATTAAAAGAAAAAAAACACAAACAACAAAAACCTATATGCATACTGTTGTGATGAAATTATAAAGCTAGTATCTAAAAATGAGTCAAATTTGTATCTTGCATTTCTTCAAATCAGAAGCCGAGTGGGTCCAGCTGATTTGTCTGCTTAGAAATCAGAGTGTCAGCTCAAGGGAAAATCCTGCTTCCACGTTCATACAACTTGTTGATACAATTCAGTTCCGTGTTATTATAGGACTGCAAGCCCTATTCCCTTGCTGGCTGTTGGCCCAGGGGGACTTTCTCAGCTTCTAGAGGATGTCTGCCTTCTTTGGCTAGTGGATCCCTTCCTCCATCTTGAAAGGCAACAATGGCACAAATACTTCTTATGCTTGAAATCTCTTTGACCTCTTTCTGCTTCATCTCTCCTTGTGGCCAGAGGAAATTCTCCACTGCTAATGACTCATATACTTAGACTGGGCACACCTGGATAATCCAGGATCCTCTCCCATCTCAACTTGAAGCATATCTGCAAAATCCCTTTACCATATAAAGTAATGTATTCGGAGATACCATGGATCAGGGTGTATTCATCTTTGACAGGTCATTATTCTGCCTAATATACTTAGATAAGGTAAATTATCAACATCCAGGTCCATAGCTAGAATAAAATCTCAGGCTGCCACACCTTCACTGATTTACCACAGATCCAGCACCACAAGTGCTTGGCAACCTGCAGGACTCCAGAAAATATCAGAGGACACCTGGGAGCAGTTGAGGCAGAAAAATTGACCAATGGAAGGATTTTAATTATAAGTTCTTTTGCGTCTTTTAAGAGAATAAATACTTAAGTATGTAAATGCATAAATAAGAGGTCATTTGTGGTTTCTGAATTCTACTTCTGCCTTATTTCAAAGAACCCATCTTTCAATTTGCTTTGGTTTTTTCAATTTATTTCTTTAATTTTTTAAAATGTTTATTCATTTTTGAGATACAGAGAGACCAAGGGCAAGCAGGGGAGGGGCAGAGAGAGAGGGAGCAGACTCCAGGCTCTGAGCTGTTAGCACAGAGCCCGATGTGAAGTCTGAACTCATGAACTGCAAGATCTAAAGTTGGACTCTTAACTGACCGAGCCACCCAGGCACCCTCTGTTTTTCTTTTCTTTTTCTTTTTTTTTTTTGCTTCAATTTTAATAAAATTGAATTTGAAAGTAATATTACAAATTCAAATGCAACAGTTTGAATGAAGATGGGCATCTCATGTAGAAAATACTTGGAGAAGTTAAAGCTAAACTGGCAAATTGAGTGCAGCATTAGCTAACTGGACTTTGTTATTTTACCTTGATGAAATCCTGACTTGCTACTGCTGCTTGCCTCTATATATTTGTGTCATTTTTTTTTTATTAGACTATAAGGGAAGTTCATGGTTGAAGAGGCCAGATAGGTCCTGATCATATTGGAACATGAAATCATCAAAGCTCAGAGATGAGCTTTTTTAGGGGATGTGATGTAGTAGAAAAATCCCTGGAAGGGAGATTGGAGATCTAATTTGAAACTCAATTCTGCCACCAACCATTGACCTTACAAATCATCAGTTCTCTGGGCCTCAGTTCATATATTCTGCTACTTCTAGTACTACCACTGAAAATATTTTTTGAGTACTCAAAAATGTTACAGCACTTTGACGTTAACATACATAATCCTTTATGTGGAATAACTCATTTAATACTCACAATTCCATGAAGGCAGGAAATGTTATTCCTGGGTTAAAAAAAAAAGTGAGTAAACTAAGAACCAAAGAAGTTAGATGGTATTATCAAGATCATACAACTGGGGGGCACCTGGGTGGCTCAGTTGGTTAAGCTTCTGACTCTTAATTTTGGCTCAGGTGAGGATCTCATGGTCATGAGATCAAGCCCCAGGTCAGGCTCTCAGCATGAAGCCTGTTTAAGATTCTCTCCCTCTCCCCCTGTCCCTACCCCATTCACAGGTACACACACACTCTCTCTCTATTAAAAAAAAAAAAAAAAAAAAAAAAAATGAAATGACACAACTGGAGTCAAATCCTGCTCTGTTTAACTCCGAAGAAGTGAATATTGTCTCTATGATTACTTTTTTATGTTTTCATTAAGTTATTTTGACTGTATGCATCTGGAAAATGATACCAGAATGCAAAACAATTAATGGCTTATTATGTCATGTAGTTTCCTTGTCTACATAGAACATGACAACAATTATTTCCTGACTCAGATCAAACTTCTTTCCAACCAGATTGAAGTGGATCTTGCTTGAGGTAGTTCTCTTCATGTAAGAATGAGCATCTGGCTCTCACAGGATCCTTTGCTCACTTTCTTTTTGTGCTACATTCCCCAAAGATTTTATCTGGGTGGGTCCATATAGCTTTTCCCCATTGCCATAGCCTATTTGTAATTTTTCAAATGCCTTAGTTCCCTTTAGTATCTCACCTTCAGGTTCCCTAAGTGAAACTTTGTTTTCCAAGAAAGCTGCACATAGTGTCTTACCACATTTATTTATCCAAAGATCATAAATTTAGGGGATGGAAATCCTGAGCTCTAAATCATAAATACTTTTTAACCTGAATTTTTTTCTCATTTGAAATGGGGTCTTTGTACCATGATAAACATTCTCCCCAAACAAGGTACACACCTAGTTTATCGCACCAAGCAGCGCTGAGTGATTTCCACTCCAGATACATTCTTCATGTCAAGCAATACTCACAGAACAATAGCAATTTGGTCTTCCCTAATCGGACTCTCAGACAACCAAAGTGAGAGCATGCTTAACACAACTTGAATGATCATTCTTTTATTGGCAGATATTGTGATGCTTGAAAGTTATTGCCAAGAGATTTGGAATTTTTATTGAGAATTCCAGGAAGCCAGAGAGTTCTGGGTAATATGTTAATCACTGAAAAGAAATCTTCTCCTTTGGGGCAAAAATCTGACTTCTGATCCCATAAAAATGTCAGTAAGTCATAAGGGTTCCATTTTCTTATTTATATGATCTCTTTCCTTCATAAACCATAAGAAAATGAAGGGAATTCAAGAACTGCTGAAGGATGAGTGTGTTTCTTCTTGTTGTTTGTATACTTTTTGGCAAATCACACAATATTCCTCATTTTCTGGGGAGAAAGTCAGTTTCCTCAAAAAGTCCCTTGACCTTCTATATACACTACTTGGGACTTTTGGGAGTATATTCTATATCTTGTGAAGCAAAATCATAAATTTAGGGGATTTACATACACAACACAAACATAAGATGTGTTGTCATGTGCATTGTAAACAGTGTTGGATCTTCTGTAAAGTAATGTTTTCTCAGAAATAAATATAAAGTACTATGAATTTTAGAATATTTCTTAGATAATAATTTTCTCTTTCTATCTTGATAGATTTAAAGACTGGGATCCTGATCTTGGCACTCAGGGTATTGCACAATCTTGAAGAAAGGTAACTTTATCCTATTTGCCATTATGGTACAGACACATGCCTGTGGTCCTTCCCATGGCTCTGATTAGCCACAGCAATGACATCAGATTTGGGGATCAGCTTTGATAGGGAGTTTTGTAGGCCACTGAGGCCTAATTTGTAAGATTCCATCTCCTTATTAATCAGTGTTCCTGACTTTCTGCCTTTATATTTGCCTGTCTAGCCACTCCCAGAAATTTGTCTATTGTTATTGCATTGGCTCTCTGTGTATGAAAACATCAAGGAAAGCAATTATTCTACTCATAAGGGGAATTATTATCTTAACTGTGCTCTTTTTTAAAATAGATCACCTAAGGGGCACCTGGATGGCTCAGTCAGTTGAGCATCCGACTTCAGCTCAGGTCATGATCTCACAACTCATGAGTTTGAGTCCTGTGTTAGGCTCTGTGCTGATGGCTTGGAGACTGGAGCCTGCTTTGGATTCTGTGTCTCCCTCTCTCTCTGTCCCTTCCCCACTCACTCATGTGCTATCTCTCTTTCTCTCTCTCAAAAAAAAATAAACATTAAAAAATTAAAATAGATCACCTGAGGTTTTATTACACATACACACTATTTGGGTTCTCTGTATGTGAGAAGTATATAGAATGAAGTTACTCCTAGACTACATTAGGATACATAACACCATATGTGCTTAAGAAGGAGCATCAAAAAGGCCTCAAGCTATCAGAACAGTTATTTTAATCGGGCAGAGTCATTGAAAGTCCCATAACCAAGAATGGGGTTACTTTAGAGTATATTTTCATGAGCTTACAAAAAACTCAGAATGTAAATTCCAGAGGAATGCCCTTGGGGCCTTAAAGTACTGTTTTGCTCAAGATTTTCATTAGATCTTTTGGAGAGGGGAGAGTATTACAAATGCAGATTTACATTTTAAATAACACTAGGAATGCTAGCCTTATGAACATGTATCTGTCCCTCTTCCTCTTAAACCCTCCTCCAACTACCTTAGCTAGTTATGGAGACTGAAACATGACTAAAACTTAATTTTATTGTAATTGAGTACATGTATGTTATCATTAATTCTCAACTTTTTGTGATCACCCACCTGAAGGAAATTGCAATTCTTTCCTATTAACAGACATGGCTAGCTGTGGTAGTCTATCTTGACTTTGTCCCAATGGAATCAGCTCCCACAGGATGGGTTGATGAGCAATGGCATTAGAGTGAAGCAAAAGATCCAAGAAGTTTCCTGTGTATTTATGAGGATTCTCCACTCTCTTTCCAAACCCTTTGAAAAATCACTATATTATTTCAAATGAATTCATCAAATATTTGTCATGCTGTAAACAACTGGATGCTAAGAAGATGATGTCTTTTTTACCTAGAATATCACAGCTGACATGGAGAACTGAGATTTTCAAATTGGTGCATATGTCTCTTTTTCAACTAAAGATCTTTCTCTTTGTCTTCTTCCTTCCTTCCTTCCCTTTTCTTTTCTTTTCTTTTCTTTTCCTTTGTACCATATTAATAACAACTATTTTCCTATTCAATGCTATGAGTATTTCCCATGTATTAATTCATTTCATCCTCATTTAATCAGCAAAAGGACCTTGCACATACTGTCCCCATGTATACATAAGAAAAGTGATGTTGATCCTTTAGAGATTATAGAATTTACCTAAGATCATATATCTGTTAAATGGTAGAATTGGGATTTGAACACTGGTAGTTTCCTTTCCTTTCCTTTCTTTTATTTTCCTCTCCTCACCTCTCCTCTCCTCTCCTTTCCTTTCCTTTCCTTCTTTCCTTGTATTGGCTTCTTTTCCTTGGTTTTACAATAGCACTAAGCCATTAGATAGCAAATTATTATTTACTCTTTTTACCTCCCATTAGTTTGTGTTCCCCTGCAAATTTATATAATTTTAGTCTCTCAATCTCCAGTATTAATTAAAGATGAATCATATAATATGTGATTAATCAATGTTTCAAGAAGGAAAAGACAAGAAAGTTTGATGATGGAGACAACACAGGGAAAATCTCTACAAGGGCACTGTTGGCTGAGTTCAGGCTCCTGAAGAAAACCACAGAAGGGATATTGGGCAAGGTGGAAACGAGAATCTTCAGGGAGTCAGATGTTAATGTAGTAAAAGGAAACTTTTCCATCTTGACAATTTTCCTCAGAGCTTGTCTGCAAGTAGGAAGGGTTTCACGGGTGCACAACTATGTAGTCACACAAGTCCATGTGTTTAGGAGGGCCCTGAACTCAGTTTAATGTTTTGCTGTTTGTGTGAAATTCTTAATAATTTTTAAAGAAGAGGTCTCTCATTTTAATTTTACACCAGGCCCTGCAAAGTATACAATTATTACCTCTTTTAGCTCCATACGGCCCATCAGAGACTCATGTAATCATAAGGGTAATGATCACATAGTCATCATTACATAACCTCAAGGGTTAATACCTTAATCATGCCTTCCATTAGAGTGTGTGCAAAGCCGTATGTCTCTAGTCCACCGGCACTACCCATCAGTGCTACCACCAGCTTCCCCCATACATTTATGCAATATCTGAAGCTAAAATGGGGGAGGGGTTGTGGAGAGTGGTTTGAATTTTTACTCCCTATGGAAAGGGTCTAAGAAAAACATTTATTTCTTTTGCATTTGACATAAAATGCATTCTGGTAGGCTTTTTGCAAAGAGTGAAAGGAGTTAAACTTGGTTAAAGAAAAGTTACATATTCTAGATGGGCTTTTAGATGTCCTGCTCTGTAGTGGGCAGAATTGTTGCTTTTGATCATACTGCATTGAGAAACAATCGATTAAGCAGGTGCAAACTACCAGTGTTCAAATCCCAATTCTATCACTTACCAGATATATGATCTTAGGTAAATTCTATAAGCTTTAAAGAACTAACATCACTTTTCTTATGTGTACACGGGGACAACCTGTCATTTTGTTGATTAAATGAGGATGAAATGAATTAATGCATGGGAAGTACTCATTGCAGTGCATTGTATAGAAAATAGTTGTTATTAATATGGTACAAGAGGTGGTTGAATTCTTCAAAGCTCATGGGGAAGTGTTTAGAATGTATTTGTAATAGGTAAGGAGGAGAAAGAGGAAGGCAAGATAGATATCTTAGCATGTAGAGGTCTGGTCTTAAGTACATTCCTAACTTTATATATATCCTTAAGTACGTCTCTGATGCTCCTGCAATATGTCAAGGGCTTTAGTGCTACACGTGAAAAGTTCTGGGAGACATGTGACTGGAGCAATGCTAGGCTAAAACAATTTTTTTCTAAATTTCTATTCCTTTTGATATTTCCCCTTGACTCAGAGCTGGGAATAAGGTGAGATTTTAAAGGCTCAGAGGGAACAAATGGAAGCTTAGCAGCCATCTGTTGTTCCCAAGGGCATCTGGGAAGCTTTTCTCTGAAGGATACATCATCTGAGCTCTCTCTATAGCTCTCTCCTTTACCCACACACTGGCTCAATACACAAAAGCAATACACACAGAATCAGACTTCAGCAAAACTGTGAGTTTTGTGGACTTTGTCTTCTTAATTCTCCACCTCCCAGTTTTATTCCCCATTTGCTTTTCAGAAGCTAGTCTTTTCCTTATTTTTCATCCATTAATTATTTTATTCAACAAGTGTATGAAATATATATTTGAAATGAGTACTCTGCTAGTTTCTGAGGATACATTAAGCAGGTCAGATAAAGTCTCTACCCTTCTATCTGGGGGAAGTATACAGTAATAAACAATTTATAAAAATATACTAGATCACTGATGATTGTGAAAAATCTATGAAGGACATTAACAAGGTTATAAGAAAGTAAACAGCAAGGGGAAATTAGTTTATATATGAACATTGGAGATACTCCTCTGAGGAGGTAGAATTTGAACCAATCTACAGGATGAAATGAGCCCACTGTGCAAAGAATTGGAAAAAGAGCAAGCCAGAAAGAAGGAACAGCAAGTTCAATGATCCACAACCAGGAAAGGGTATTGGTGTTTTAAAGAAGAGAAGTGAATTCTCTTGATATAGAAAGACACGGGGAAAACAGAGAGCAGGGGGAATGAGATCATGATGAACATTATGGATTAGAGTAAAAGTGTTAGAATTAAATTCAAGAGAAAATGTAAGCCATTGAGGACCTTTGATGAGAGGAGTGAAATACACTGACTTACATTCTAAAAAAATCATCCATTGTTGTAAAAGTGGCAAAAAATGGAAGCCAAGAGATCAACAGCCATCCTTGAAACAGATGATAAGAATTTGAAAGGGTGGTGACAAGGAGATGAAGATAAACAGGTGGATTCAGAAATATTTGGGAAGTGGAATTCACCCAGCTGGTGATAGATTGTATGTGGGCAGGAGAGAGAGGGACAAAACCAAGGATAAGATCGATACGGTTAGCTTGAGCTAGTGAAAGGATAATGGTGTTATCAATATCCTGTCAAAATCTGTTCTCAGAAAACTATCAGATTAAAATTGCTTCCCATTAATGACATTTTTTGAACTTCCTGCCTCTAGACATTTTGTAAGTGCTGGATGTGTTTTGTGAATATGACCAAGAGAGTACAGTTCATTCAAAGCATTCTGTTTCCCAGAGAGCTCTGTGTTTTAACAGGCAGTGGAGACCTAAGCTATAAGAGTAATATTCTACAAGCAGGAACTTTGACTTACTTGCCCTATATTCACATAAGGTGGGCTCCCACCTATCCTGCTCCCACTTTTAGTAAAGTTCCATTTACCACTCCTTTTCATGTCTCTGTTGATTAGTAGTGCACACCAACTGACCCCAAACTCCAGAGCACGTTTGAAATAGATGTCAGAGAATGAAAGATGAAAACCAGTTGGAGGGGAGGTGGAGGGTAGCTGTGGTATTGAACTTCCTCTTCTACAAAGGAAGGATTTGGCTTGTTTTTATTGGACAGCATTTTTCCACAGGATAATCAGCATACATAATGAAATTTCAAGATTCCAGCTATGATCAAAACTCAATTCTGTAGAAAATGTAGAGATTTAAGTTGATTAAATTGATTTTTGATCCTGTTTTTCTGATTTACTATAGCTGTCATTTTCTTTTAGAGTATACCTTGTTAGATTCCTTACCTCTTATTTCTACTTAAATTGTGTTATTCTCTCATGTGCCATCTACAGCCACTTCACTTTTTAGTCTAGATTTTTCTCCCAGGAGAATTCCATCCACTTATTGTATTTTAATGATGAGTTATATGCTGACTAATCACAAACCCCTATTTCAAAAGCTCACCCCTATTTCAAAAGCTCACAAACCCCTATTTCAAGCACACACCTAACCACTGGACATTTTATCTAAAAGTATCTCATGAAATACATTTAGAGTAAGCTTTTTATAATTTTTTCTTGCCCAATCTTTTGAATTAATCATAATTTTTGAAACATTAAATCAACTTTATTTCTCTTAGATTACTTATACTCATTGTCATTTTAATTTGTAAAAAAATTTTTTAACGCTTATTTATTTTTGAGACAGAGAGAGACAGAGCATGAACGGGGGAGGGTCAGAGAGAGGGAGACACAGAATCTGAAACAGGCTCCAGGCTCTGAGCTGTCAGCACAGAGCCCGACGCGGGGCTCGAACTCACGGACCGCGAAATCATGACCTGAGCCGAAGTCGGCCGCTTAACCGACTGAGCCACCCAGGCGCCCCCTCATTGTCATTTTAAAAAGTAGATATTCTTTTAAATGATTCTAAATCATATTTTAATTCATGATACCACTCCATTAATAATAAGATGCAATTATTTCAATAAATTGTACTGTTGTTCAAGATATTTACTGTTCCTCTCTTCAGGATATTAACCTAACTAAAAGATTATTATTCTCATCCTCTTAATGTCAGACTTGGCCATCAAATTTGATATATGCCATTTTTAAGCCAAAGTTTTGACAGTTATTCTGTAGATGGCCATCTTCTGTCTTCCCCCTGACATGAAGACGGTGTACTACAACTAGAGTGCACACATGTGGAATGAAGAGAGTAGGGAGCTAAGTCCTAAATGAACTATGATGGTCAAAAATGAGCAAAAGCAAAACTTGGATTTTGTAAGATACTGAGATTTTGTTGTACTTGTTGCACATGGCATTTAAGAGTTCATTCTTGGGGCGCCTGGGTGGCTCAGTCGGTTAAGCGTCCGACTTCGGCTCAGGTCATGATCTCACAGTCCGTGAGTTCGAGCCCCGCCTCGGGCTCTGTGCTGACAGCTCAGAGCCTGGAACCTGCTTCCGATTCTGTGTCTCCCTCTCTCTCTGACCCTCCCCCGTTCATGCTCTGTCTCTCTCTGTCTCAAAAATAAAGTTAAAAAAAAAATTAAAAAAAAAAAAGAGTTCATTCTTAAAGTTAAGAAGAAAGAATTTAGAAAGTTGTGGGAACTTGGTCAAAGTATGACTGTACCCTGATTTGTATGAAATAAAAAATGAAAATAATCACAGTACCCACACAAAAGGTAACTGCGACAACTGAATGAAATTAATTATATAAAGTACTTATCAGAATTCCTGACACACAGTAAATGCTAAGTACATTTTAGCTAAGGAAAGAAATCCTGCATAGCTGTAAGGTGTGAGGTCAGTAATACATTCCTCATTCTCAGAATCATCAAGGCCTGAGACTTAGATCCACTATCCACTCTTTGTCATAACTCTGAAAATCAGATGTCATTCTTTTATTTAAAACTTGAGCCATCAGAATTAGAATCTGAATCCTAGTTGGAGTAAGTGTCTCACAGTGGCTTCAAAGATAACTGTACCTCTCTTGGGTCCTCAGATGTTACCAGGGAGAATGATGGCACTGGAGGGATTCAGGATCACAACTTTCCACTTGCATTAATGATACATTTTACCAAAAATAAAGTTTTTTTTTTAATTCACACGTTTGAAACTTGCCTCAGTGAGGGCTCAGCCTTTCTAAGTCCTTATAAATATGAACAGATTTTGAATAACATTGCTATTCGCTTAAGAATAATGTTTAGGTTAGGAAGTAACATTATTGGTTTCATACTTTGGAATTTGGAACATTATTGTACTAAGTAATTGATGGAATTTCAGAAGGTAGAAAAGAGAATTCCTCTTCACTTATTGCTACTGACCTCTGTTTTGAATTTTCTGGTCCAATGCTAATTCTTCATTTGATTCATAGTATATTCTGGAGATGTTTCAGAGAGAGGCAGCAGGGGCCATTAATATCTTGTCTTGCCACAGTGAGGACGACTCAGCAACACCACAGTTTCTCATGAAGGATGGGTTTTAAATATGTATAGAGTGAGCTACTATTTGATGGATCACAGCAATGGTTCTTTCAATGAGAAAACAAGCCTATCCCAGAGTTAGACATTCCCCTACAGATGACACTCCAGAACTCTGCTGCCAATACACTTCTACTTAAAATAAAAATTGACTGATGACCAGAACACTCTAGTGTGAAAAATGGAGTTATGCCCTCTGCTAAATTGTGATGCTGGTGGAGTTGGCTTAAGAAAATATTCTTTTCGTTCTGCTCAATCCTGCCTGATGCAAGAAGCCAAATTTGTACTACATGGTAAATGACTAAGGCTAGTGAAATTTATTCCTCCATATAATCACACACACACACACACACACACACACACACACACACACGTTAAACTTGACTAAGGATAGATAGGAGTATCTTAACAAAAAAGAATATATCAATCTCCATCTCTGGTGTAGTTGGGAATGTTTATTTTCCTCATTTCAGCAGCAATCGGGGACACTATTTCTTGCCTTTCTTCACAGATTAAAGCTTTCTAACATAGAGAAAATAGGAGAGAAGGATGTGGGTGGAGTTCTGCCACCTCCCAAGGGGCTGAGGTTCTACTTCCCTAGGTCTTAGGGAAAATTTTTTGGGCCCTGTGATGGATTGAATTGTATCCCTTCAAAAGACATGTTGAAGCCTTAACCCCCAGTACCTCAGACTGTGAACTTATTTGGAGACAGGGTCATTGCAGATGTAAGCAGTTAAGATAATGTCACTCTGGAGTACAATGGGTACTTGATCCAATAGCATAGGTGCCCATAAAGAAGGAGAGAGACAAGCGAGAAGATGGCTGCGTGAAGACAGAAACAGTGGCTGGAGTTCTTATGTTGCCACAAGCCACAAAATGCTGGGACTAACAGAAGCTGAAGCAGTAAGGATCATCCCTTAGAGGCTTCAGAGAGAGCATGGCTCAGCAGGCACTTTGATTTTAGAATTTCAGCCTCCAGAACTTTGAGAGAAAATTTTCTATTGTTTTAAGCCACCTAATTTGTGGTACTTTGTTATGGCCACCCTGGGACACTAAGAAAAGCCCCAGTGTACAGACTGAGGCTCCATCAGTCTGCCAACCACTCCTAGCTTAATTCTGCCAGCTTAATTCTTACTCTTCTTTCTCATGCTTGCTTGTATCTGTATAAGCCGATGTTCATGTCACATCCTTCCCTGTAATTGCTTGTCTCTTCCTTAGATTTTGGACTGGTTGCTTGCATTGTGACCAAAGTGCTCTTACAGGTTCAAGAAAACTAATGACTCTGCCGTTTGTTTGGTGTGCTGTTATTTTCAGTGTAGAAGCTTTACTCTTCCAGATCTCTAAATCCTGAAGCAGAAGCCAGAAGCAATGCATTTGATCTGTTTTATTTTTTCATTTTTGTTCAGTTCAAAATATTTCAATATATTTTCTAATTCCCTTTGCAGTTTTCCGATGGCTATTTAGAAATATACTTTAAAATTTCCATATATTTGGGGATTTAGAAAATATATATATTTATTTTATTGGTAACCAGTTTAATTCTGAAATATTTTACATGATTTAATTTATGTAAATGTATTGAGATTTGCTTTACAATTCAGAATATGTTCTATATTAGCAAGGGTTCTATGTATACCTGAAACAAATGGTTATTCTGCTGTTACTTATTGAAATGTTCTTAGAACTGTGATTTTATAGTTTTTATCAAGTGTGGTGTTTTTTTCTGTTGTCGTTCTTAGCTAGTAGTTCTTCAAATATGTGTTTCTAAAATTTTTAGTATAGTAGTTGCTATTTGGCCACAGTCACTGAGGTTCTCTTTATTTAATTTTTACCTTACCTTGCAAATTTTCTTTTTTTTTTTCTATGTTTCAGCTATGTTGTCAGGATCATTGATCATTTCTGAAGTATCTAATTGCTATTAATATAAAATCTAGTAAATTTTTAAAATTAAAGTCCCATTTGGTTCTTTTAATTCCTTGATGACTAACCTAATTATGTTAATCTTTTTCTTTAAATTCTTAAGTATATTTTAAAAAGCTGTTTAAAGTTCTTATTAAAGTCTGCTTAAAGTCTTTATTAAAGTCATTTCATCATCTCTGTCATTTCTGGTTTGTTTCTTCCACCTGATCTTTCTCCTGGGAATAGATCACATTTCTTGCTCCCTGGAATCTTGCTCCCTGGAATTTTTTTTTTTTTTAATTGCCTTCTGGATATTGTGAATCCTATGTTGTTTGAATGCTGGATTTTGATGCCTTCATTTAAGAGTGTTTTGGAAAGCAAGGCTATTAAGTTTCTTGCCAATCAGCTTGATCCCTTTAAGACTTTTAAGTGTTGTTAGGGAAAATCTAGAGTAGCTTTTAGCATAGGACAATGTTTCTCATCCTCAACACCACTAATATTTGGCTCCAGATAATTCTTTGTTTCAGTGGCCTGTCCAGGGAATTGTAGGACATTTAGTACCATCTCAGGTCCCTACTCACCAGATAAGAGTAGTACCCCTGGCCCCCATGGTTGAAACACCAAAAATATCTCTAGACATTTCTAAATGTCCACTTGTAGACAATATTGCCCTTTGTTGAAACCCATTGATTTAGGGGAACTTCAGCCCTACTACCATGATTTGATGATTCTAGGTTCTTACTGAATGTCCTGGTTGTTCAAATAGAGTCTTTATTATGCCAATTGAGACCTCAATGTCTTCCATCCTTATATGAGCTATGGGAATATTCGGCATCTAGATCCTGGTTACTCTCTACCTTCATGAAGTGTTAACATTTCTCTAGACAATGATATTTTAAGAACAGGAGGAATTGTGTGAAAATTACATTGAATAGTTTTTCTATTTCGCTGCAGAAAAGAAAATAGAATATTTCAATGAAGTCATTATTTTCTGAAGAATACTAAAACACTGGAACAACATGGAAGAAACCACAGTTTTTAGTTGCATTCATTGGTTCACTTAACAAGTATTTACTAAAAAAATATACACACACATACACATGCACACAGATATATTTTGAATTCATTATATGTTTTAGGAAAATAATGATAAATAAGACATATTCCTCAAGGTATGTGTATCTCTTATAGTAGACAGAAAAAAAATCAATTATTACAACACAGTGGTAATGGTGCTATAACAAAATTCACTTTTTTTTCAATGGGATGTTATAGAAGGAGCACAGAAAAGCAATATTTAACTAAGGCTGGCACTATTAATAAACATTTAGAAGATAAAAAGACCATTAGACAGAGTCTTAAAATGGACAAATATGGAAAATAATCAATTCATAAAGAATAATAGGAGCAAAATAAAAAAGGGTGAGAGAAAATGATGAGTCTAGGGAAATGCAAGTAGACTTGTACAGCTAAAAATTAAGGAATTATAAGAGGGAGGTGGTGAGGCTGAAAATGCAGTAGGGATCAAGTGTGTAGGTCCTTCTAGATCATTTTTAAGTTTTCTTCTGAAGGTAATGAGCAACCCCTGAATACCAGTACCTTGGATTAGGGAGAACAACGTGATTAGATTTGAATTTTAGTAACAAATGTTTCAGACCAATTGCCTAGGATAGATAAGAAGGAAGCCTTTGTGGTATATTCATGTTCTTACCCAAAAGACCCATGACTTTTTATTTTCATCAGCTCTAAATGATCTCTAGGCCTGCTGTACAGCTGTCATTCTGGGCCTCACTATTGCTTTTATGGATGGGGCTTATTATTTTGTGAATCAGACAATCTGCTCTTGCTCAAGATTGAATCCATTAGCTTCTGGTATTTAGGGAGGCTAAGGAAAAATCTAAACTGGTCTGATTTTTGTTTCTTTTCAAAAGATAACCATTTTTCCGCTTTTAACTCTGAATTCTTGTCAGATAGAATTTTTATAGTATAGCAATTCATTTTATTATCTTTTCTCATTATTCTGTTATTCTATTAAATTGCTTGATCTGAATTTAAACCTTTCTTTGGCCAATAAGTGATTTCTTCCCATTTAAGTTTAGGTATTACTTCCATTTCTTTTACTTTCTTCTCACTTTCCAAGCTCCACTCTTTGCTTTCTGAGTAGATTATATTCCCTCAGCATTATTTTTTTTATTGTGGTAAAAAAAAAATACATAACATGAAATCGATCAATTGTTTAAGAGTACAGTACAATATTGCTAACTATGTGTACTTTATTTTACAGCAGTCCTATGAAAATCTTTTATGACTGAAATTATAAACCCATTAAACAGCAGCTCCCCATTTCCTTCTCCCCTAACCTTTGATAACCACCATTCTGTATTCTGCTTCTATGAGTTTGTACTTTAGATACTTCATATAAATTAAATTATACAGTATTTGTCCTTCTGTGATAGGTTTATTTCAATTAGCATAATATCATTAAGATTAATTCATAGTGTAGCATATAATGTTATTTCCTTTTTTTTTCAGGCTGCATAACATGTCATTGTATATATATATATATATACCACATTTCCGTTACCCATTCACTGTTGTTGAACACTGGGTTGTGTTCACCTCGTGGCTGTTGTGAATAATGCTATAATGAACATAAGAGTGCAAATATCTCTTTGATATCTTGTTTTTGTATTCTTCTAGATAAATTCCCAGAAGTGGGATTGCTGATTACTTTGTTTTTATTTTTTATTTTTTGAGAAACATCTATACTGTTTGCGAGTGGCAGCACCAGTTTATATTCCCATCAACAGTGCACAAAGGTTCTCATTTCTCCACATCCTTGCCAACACATTTATTTTCTGTTTTTTGACAATAGCCATCTTAACAATGTGAGGTGATGTATTTTTGTGGTTTATATTTGCATTTCCGTGGTGCCTTAGTCCACTTGGGATGGTATAACAAAATGCCATAGACTGACTGGGCTTATAAACAACATCTTCTTTGGGTATTTTTTGTGGTTACTATGGGGCTACCTAAAGCATAATTATAACAATCTACTTTAAGCTGATAACTTCAATTAAGTATAAAAACTCTATTATTTTACTTACCTTCCCACACACTTTGTTTTTGATGTCACAAACTGTATCTTTTTATATTGTTTATCCATTAATATATTTTATAGTTATAGTTAAAAAAAACTTGTTTTAAAATTAATTACCACTGTTACAGTATTACAGCATTCTGTATTTGTCTATATGTTTTCCTTTACCAGTGAGCAACATACTTTTATGTTTCCATGTCAATATCTAGAATTCTTTTGCTCCAAATTGAAGGAGTCTCTGTATCATTTCTTGTAAGGCAGTTCTGTTGGTGATGAACTCTCCTAGCTTTTATTTAAGACTTTGTTTCTCTTTCATTTTTTAAGGGACAATTTTGCTGGTTATATTATTGTTGGTTGGCAGTTTTTTTTTTCATTTCTCACTTTGCTTTTTATCATCCCATGCCCTCTGGCCTGCAAGGTTTCTTCTGAGAAATCCACTGATGGTCTTTTGGTAGCCATCTTGTATGTCATTTTTTCTCTTGCTGCTTTCAAATATCTTTGTTTTGAATTTTGACAATTTAAATATATCGTATCTCAGTTTGAACTTCCTTCATTCCATCATAGTTATTCCACTAGTCTTCTTGAATCTGAATGTACATTTTCTTCCTCCAGATTTGGGAAGTTTTTGATAATTATTTTTTCAAATAAGTTTTCTGCCCCATCCTGTCTCTGTTCTTCCTGGATTTGGATAATATAAGTAATGTGGGAATGTTTAATGTTCTATACGTCCCTTAGTCTCTCTTAACTCTTTTCTTTTTACTGCTCTGACAGGATAATTTCAAAGGATCTGTAGTCAAGTTTGCTGATTCTTTCTTCTGCTTGATCAACTTTATTGTTGAACCCTTCTAGTGAATTTTTCAGTTCAGTTATCGCATTGTCCAACTTCAAAATTTCTGTTTCATTATTGTTTTTATCATTTCCATTTATGTTGCTATTCTCATTTTGTTCATTGTTTTCTTTGTTAATATTCTCTATTTGTTCAATGGTTTTACTGAATGTTTCATCATCTTTATGACGCTTATTTTGAATTATCTTCAGGGAATTCATATTCCTCCATTTCTTTAGGGTTAGTTTCTGAAGAATTATTTTGTTCCTTTGTGCCATGGTTTTCTTTTCTTTCATGTACCTGGTAACTTTGTGTTAGGATCTGCCTACTTGAAAAAAAACAAAAACATAAACAAAACAAAACAAAACCCGAGCTATCTCTACCAGTCTTTACAGACTGGCATCAAATAGGGAAAGAACTTCCCCCAATCAGCCCAGCTAGAGACTCTGGGAGCTTTTCAGACATTTCCAGTGTATGAATCTCCACTGGACTTGGGCTTATAAATTCACAATTAGAAAGGTTTGAAAGTTTCTTTTTTCAGGATCTTATGATCTCTTGCTCCCTCTGGTGTCTATAGGCAGTACTGCAGGTTCTCTGGACTTCCACAAACCTCACAACCCTTTTGTTCTAAGCAGCCCTTTTAGCATATGCTGGGTTCTGTCTGTGCCCTGACTCAGATGAGATAGAAACCAGACCTTCAGGCAGGCCACTTAAAAACCCTGAATATTGGACACATTCATTCAATCTTTCTTCCCAAGGAGAATGCAGGTGGTTTTCCTCCCACGTGTTCCATACTGAGCTGGAAGGAAGGATGATAGCATGTGTGTACCAGTCCAAACCATGCTTTTGTCCTCAGCAAGCCTCCATCCTAGAGCCTTTTCCTGTGAACATGAGATTCAGGGTAGACAGAAACCAGTCCCTAGAGCAGTCCCTCAAAACATCTGAACATTGAACATTGGTTTTTGATCAAGATTGTCTTAACGTTTCGCACTTTACTAAACTCTACTTTTAGTACTTTAGAGTTTCAAGTACTTTATAGATTTTACTTTTGATTCCACCTTTGACTCATTATTTAGAATCGTGTTATTTTGTTTCCAAGTATTTGGAGATTCTCGGTATTTTTATTTTCTGTTATTGATTTCTACTTTAATTCTATTGTGATAAAAGAACATATCTTTTAAAAGAACATAGTGTCTTCTATATTTCTATATACTTCTTTATATTTGATATTTTCTCCTTACTTGTACTATTCATTATGAGATAGAAGTACTGAAATCTCTAACTATATTTGAGGATTTCTCTACAATAAGATTTCTCCTTTAAGTTCCATCAGTTCTGCTTTAGACACTTAAAAACTAATGTTATGTGTTAGGTGCATACACAGAATTGTTATATTATCTTTATGAATCAACCCCTTTACCACTATGAAATGATCTTTTTCATCCCTGGTTAGAAAGTTATGCCATGAAGTCTCCTTCATCTGATATTAATATTTTTACTCCAGCTTTCTTTGATCGGTGTTAGTGTTCTATTTTTTTCTAACCTTTTACCTTTATTTATGTTTTTGTACTTAAATGACTCTTTTTTTAGGCAGTGTATACAGTTCTTGGGTTTTTTAATTCATTCTGATGATCTCACAGAGAATTCTATTGTCATTCAGTAATGGCCACTACCTGCATCTGAGGAAATACCCAAGAGTAAAGAACCACCCAAAAGGATTAGCAGGAACAATACCCAGAAATCAGACAACAGCAAGAGTAGCAGCTATAATCACTACCCAGACTCAAACCACCATATTGGAGGGAGCATCATGTTGAAATAAACCTCACCAGCAGGAAAAAAATTAAACCTAGATCAATATAGTTCTTGTCTCATCTAGCAAACCTAAAAGCAAGACCTGAAAAGATCAAAAGGGTTTCTACAAAGTTTACTGTATAAAAAAACAAAGTTCAACAATTTTTATAGGAATATAAGAATATCCAGCATCCAACAAGGTAAAAATCATGTCTGACATAAAAATCAGAAATTACCAGAAAGATTCAGAAAAAGACAACTCATAATAATAAGAAAAAAAATAAACAAATTAAAACTAACCTATAAGTGGTAACAGCAGAATCAATAAACAAGAACATTAAAAGTTATTACTATATTCCATATATTCAGGAAGCTATAAGAGCTATGCAGATATATGAAATTCCCTCTTTGTGGAGCTTTTTCCTGCTATTTTGCCCTGTGTACTCTAGCCTCCTTAGCTTCTCCAGACTCCAAACTTCTGTCTCTTCAACTGATGAAGACTGTGTTTCCCATCCTGAACTCAACTGGAAATTGCTCCAGACAAATAGCTAAAATCAATGCAGGATTCAATTCATTTTCCCTATCTCTTAGGGATCACAGTTCTCCATTGCTTGATGTCCAATGTCTTGGGTTTCATTGTTTCATATATCTCGTTTAGATTTTTAGTTATTTGTCTTCTTTTTTAAAATATCTTTTACCTCATAAATCTATTTGAATTATGTGGAATTGTGATTCCTAAAGTATTCTTTTATGTATATAGTAAATCATCTTGAAACCATTCTTTTTCTTTGCACTTTGAATTAATGTTTTTGTCTTTCCATTAATAAGTATTTTCATGAGCCATTTTTTTCCTGATGCACTGTCCCTTAAAAAGAAAAAAAAGGATGTCTAATATGATTGGTACCTGTACATATATGTGGTCAGTTTATTTCCTTTTGGTTTTCTCCTGGTGTAAATGATTGCTGTTAGAATCCTAATCCTGGACGAAAAATGATGTACAAAGTCAGAAGTACAGGCCACCTCAGTCAGGTTTTGCTCTGCACCATGTTTTGCTCTGTTAGGTGAGGTCCCTTCACCAAAGCAAACTGTACGTATTTGTCTTTGTACTTAAACCACCTATGTGCCAACAGTTTCCTATAAATAAACACAGCGCTATTGTCCACTGCTTCAAGGAAAAGCCTATGCTTCCCTGGTGGGTTTAGATGCTATTAAGGTACAGCACCCAAATATATAGTTTGATTAGGTTCTTTATATATCTCCATGAGTTTTTTTTTATCCCACTTATTTTAGGAGGCACTATGTCTTTCATGGAACGATATTGTGTGATGATATGGGAGAGTATAGTCTCTTCATTTTTATATCTAGAAGAGATTTGCACTGCACCTATCACAGTCTTCACAGCTGATACAGACATTTCTAAGTTATTGGGACTTAAATCTGAATTTTAATTGAAGATTGACTAACTGAGTACACATCCCCCCATTTCCTAGTAACTGTTTAACAAAGATTTAAATGGTTAATTATATTGACACTTCATTAGGAAACAGGCACAGATTTTTTTTTTTTTTTGATTCTTTAAGCCAAGATGGTAAAGCAAAAGGCCTCTGGAAAATAAAAGAGAGTAGCATAATTAAACATCTAGCTTCAATAACAAAATAGTAAAATTATTATTGGAAAAAACAATATTTTGAGCAATATGATAAGAAAATAAAGAATATTAACCTCCAGGCAAATCAGAACTAAGAAATTCTATTTTCATCTGCACACAACAAGAACGGTTCTAAGCAGAGGTGGGAAAATTGAGGAGACATGTGAACTAAGAGCATGTTTGCTTGGCCAAGAGATGGTAGGTAAAGGATACTGAGCAAAACATTACTTTTTTGGCCAATGTCTGTTTCAAGGGCATTACACACAATGAACACTTTGCCCATTAATCTAAACTATCTCAGTTCATCAACTTCATAAAATACAGAGTGATAATAATTTTTTCTCCAAACGGGAATTTCTTGAGAGTGAAAGGTAGCACTATTAAAAGTTACACCAGATATATGTAAAAACCAGATCTTTTCTGAGAAAATCAGTGTATGATCACTATACTAAAACTCTACTTTCACTTGGATTTCTCCTACTCAAGAAACAACTTATCAGGTATATTGCAAACTCTTATTCCTGGTATTCAGAGCTCTCCATAATATGTCTCCACATCAACTATTACTCTATTGCTGTCAGGCTCTCCTGGAAGAGAATTAACATGAGATTTGCAGTGTGACTATCCTAGTAATGAATCATGGAAGTCTTCTCTTCAGCCAATGTCTCAGTGACTATGAATGTTAGGTCATTATCTTCTGTGAAAGGATAATGATAGATGACTTTCTGAATACCCATCAGCATGTAATTTAAGACACTTTTTTTTTTCCTACTAAGTCAGAGGAGTAGAAAGGTGGGATCTTCTTTTCCTAGGTTGAGACAGCTGATATAATGTAGCTATGATCTTGAGCAATGACTGAGAGAGGAATGTGTTACTTATAGGAAATAAGTTTCAGGTCACTTCATTAACAAAAGCTCAGCAAAATTTTAGGGGAACTCCCATTGGTTTAGGGGCTCAGGCTGATTGAAAATATGTGAGTTACAGGTAGTGAGATCCAAATCTAAACACAATCAGTTAGTATAGAGTGTTTGTGTAATGGAGTAGGTGACAGCAGATTACATGGGAAAGCTTTAGCTAGGATACTACAGGTGCCTTGGGAGCACTCCCTGTGGCAGAACAGGTTTACAATCAGTGGACTAATTCTAGTGATGAGCACACCTGAGGCTATTGACAACCACACCGCTCTGGCTTTGACATTCAAACTAGAATAGATTTGAAACATGTACATTGCTGGGGATAAGGGTGAATGTATAGATCTGAGCAATTAGTGAAGAGGAAACAGAACAGAAGCTAACAGCAGCACAATTTTGAACAGATGGTAGATAGTCAAAACCTAGTTACTCATGCACTAGTAGAAATAATTTAGAAAGCTATTTGGACTTTTATTTGAGTACTTGCAAATTCTATTGACAATAGACATTTTAAACCTAGCTGTTGATTCACTGACCTGTTATTATTAGCGCTGGTAGCACTTACCTATGATGAAAGACACATAGATTTAGTCAGACTCTTCTTGTCAGAAATCTTAATGTTGGAATCTCCTAACTCACAACTGGACTGTGAACATTGATTACTCTCACATCCTGCACAGATACGGGAAATCAGCTTGAATTTTTATTGACTGTGTGAAATGGAGAGTTACGCTAATTAACACGACACAAACTTGTACTTTGTGGTTTCCCATTCTTGTGTGTTATAGATCACCTAAACTGATATATCTGCAGTTTTCCAGTATTGCAATTGTGTTTTAGTACAATTACTTACAGACCCATTAATGTAAGAGGAAATGTGTCTACAATTATGAGGATGAGTCTGCTATTCTCGATGTATAGCCTTACACATTTCCTAGTATAATTCTCACATTGACTGTGGTTTACAGTTTTGTTCTGTTCTTCTTTGTCCTCTACACTGAATATTTTCTAGACATTGCTTTAAAATCGAAGGATCCTGGGGTGCCTGGGTGGCTCAGTCGGTTAAGCGTCCACCTTTGGCTCAGGTCATGATCTCATGGTTTTAGAGTTCAAGCCCTGCGTCGGGCTCTGTGCTGACAGCTCAGAGCCTGGAGCCTGCTTCAGAGTCTCTCTCCCTGTTTCTCTGCTTCTCTCCCACTCACACTCTGTCTCTTTCTCTCTCTCTCTCTCTCAAAAATAAACATAAAAATAAATAAAATAAATAAAATAAAAATTGGAGGATCGTGTCCATCATGGCCTTAGGCTACCCAAATTTCTACTTACACATCAATTAGAAAGTTGTCATTATTTTTACAATCCAGGAAACTGAGGTGGAGTTGGTGGAGTACACTCACTGCACTAATGAAAACAGAATACTTAGCTATTTTCTTCAAAGTATTAACAGTAACGCATTGGGCACCTAACAATGAAATTAGTTGGGACTTGGAGATGGTTAATTTTTTTTTTCCTTCTCTGGCCATTTGAAGTTGAATTTGTCTTTGAAATGCTTTTTGTCTCACACTAATATTTTGCCTTATTATAATCCAACATTATCAGATAAGTTTCCAAATGCTTCTCTTTTGGAGGCTTTATACGTGCTTGGTAGTTCCAGAATTACCTTACGAACACTACTTTTATAGGCTAATCCTTACCTTTTTAATATTTCATTGTCTCCTTGTGGAATGTCAAACATCTTCTGGTAAAATTTATTAAGTGTCCTCTATACAGTAGCTAGTTTGCTAGCCAAAATAATTGGCAAGGCAACTATTGAATCTCCATTTTATCTCCATTATATAGATGAGGAAATAGAGACCCAGAAAAAATTAATGACCTGTTCATGTTAAAATGGCTATTATAAGATGAAGTCAGAACACAAACTTAGGGCACAATGGAGCCTCTAATTCACTCATGAATGATGAAATTTGAGTATATGAAAATGTGCCATATTTGCAAATTAATACCAAATAAGTTGAAAACAGCAAATAAAGAACAGTGGAGTGGTTAGGAGCATGCAGTTGGAGTAAGAAATATCTAAACATGAGTTCTTTCTTTGACACTCAACAGTTCAGTCACTAAGCTACCTTAAACATCACACATCTTTAAAATGAGCTTAAATTTCCTTCTGACCTCATAAAATAATTATGAGAATTAAAGAAAACTGCACATTAAGTGTATAAGAAACCAACATCGGTAAACAATGTGTTTTAACTGTTATTAAAGCTTAGATCTAATGTAAATAGATCTGTTGTTATAACTTGTTATTGGTTGTGGGTAGACTAAGATTTGAGTTTTTTTCTTTTCTCTACTGAAATCTCCCTAACTTGGAGGGCTAGCTATGTTGCTCAGCAAATTTTCCAGCATTCTATATTGATAATAATTTTTTTGATACTTGCTGTGAATTCTGTGTTATCTTTTCATATATTACTGTCTTGCCTCCTCTGTTAACTTCTACTTTTGGGGCTATGTTTTATTTCCTCCCATTGATTTTAGTATAAGAGAGGAAAGTTGGCTTCCTGCTACTATATCATCTTATGGTACATCTTATGAGAACCACCTTATAGACAATGAATAAACAACCAGACCTTAGGAACCAAGCGGTAAATGACACATATCCCTGATTATCTTTCTCTGCAGATGGTAAAAATGCTAATTTGGCTCAGTTTAAATCTATATTGACTAAGAATGACTAAGAAAACCTGGAAGTGACTGAATTTTCCTGCAATTAATAGGTTATTATTATTTTTTTTTTTTTGCCAGTACGCAAAATGAGAACTTGAGAGAGATAATGTACTTCTGTAAGAGAAAGTTGCATTTCCCATACCCAGAATTTTTGGCAACATGTTCTCAACAGATCTAACGCATGTGTATTCAGTGCTAACTGGTAGTTCCTAAATATTTGTGGCTCTGTCTTCCGGAATCAGGACAACATTGTACTTCCTTGTCATTTAGTAGCTGAGTGGAACTAAAAGTCACACTTGGAAGTGACATGGGTATCTTCTGAGATACCCATGGTATCTTGGTTCCTTGTATAAGCGTCACCCGAATTCGTTTTCAAAACTGAGTAATGATTTCTCCATTAGCCTGAATCTCTGAGTGTCCCAATCCAGTATAATCTGGTCAACTCTGACTAATCTAAAAACATAGAGCAGTTAAAATTAAATTTTACTTCAGAGCAAAGCATTTATGTTTACAGTGAAGTGCATTCTGCCTACACTTCCTGACAAAGGGCACAAAGACACTGAAAATGAGTTCTAAGATATGCATGACTGACACATTCTTCCCTGAGGAAAAGTGAAAGCAGAAGTTCTCTGCCTGAATTAAGAGCAGGAAGGTGCACTACTGAGATTTGAAATTAATCTTTTCCCTTCAACAATTACAAGTGTTATCCCTGGTAAAATACATACATACATACATACATACATACATACATAGACCACACCTAGTACTTGAAGATTACCTTGTTTGGCTATTCATGTTATTCTGTCATTTTATTTTTACCACAAACTTAGAAAGTATGTGTTATTATTGTCATTTTACAAATCACTTTCTTCCCCCTTAATGATGCTAAAAAATTTGCTCTCAATCAAATGCCTAGCAAAATGTTAAGCAACAATTCAACCTAAACCCGACTAAATTCAATAGATGAACACTTTACATCATTCTGTGTGGTCTCTCAAAGAATTGAGAAACCTTTGGAAACAAGGTCTCCAAAATGAGATCAGATCATTCCTTAAGATATGAATCACCATTGGAAAAAAATATTTCAAAGATTATTTATAGTCACCTCTAAACAACATCCACATCTGAAGGCAAATTAACATAATGGAAAAGGGGTGTGGTTAAAAATCTAATAGAGTGGTTTATCTCTGACTTCTATAAGTCCCAGGTCTTATGATATTTTCTTGATTTATTGCCTCAGATTTTTCATTTACTGAACCTTGTTCATTAAATTTTCCACTGCACTATGATAATGATAGAGATAATACAAAGTTCTCTGTTTTAACTTAGGAGTTATCTCTGATCAATCTGTTTCTGTTTAGACAAAACATTGATATTGCTGTTATTTTTGTTTCCAGATGCTAACTAAACTTATTCTATTGCTGACATGTGATTTCTACTTTGCATAAGGGTGTATTTCATCTTTTTTGGGGAAAAATATACATTCTTTAGAATAACAGACCTCTTCTATGTCTTTTCTGAAAATCTAGTGCTCAAAAATGTCTTGACTTTCCTGGATTTATAAATAAACTATGTTATAAAAATTGAGCAATCATGTTTTGTTACTTCAAATTATTCACATCTGTTACTCAAGTTCTCCGTGTTTATCCTAATTTATAAAATCCAAAACTCCTACGTTCTCCAAAGAATGATTCAAGGAAAATAAATTAACTTTGGAAAATAATTAATAGGAAGTCATTAAAAGGTTTTAAAGACTTAAATGACTGAAACTCAAATCTCAATACCCATCCCTTAAAAATGAATATTTCCACTTGGATGTTCCACAGGCCTCTCAGATTTACTGTCTTCAAACAGAACTTCATAATCTTTCCATCCTAACTAAGGGCTACTCCTGTGTTCTCTATGTCAGAGAGTGACATCACCATATCCTAATCTATTCCTTCTGTTTAACTTCCTTCATATCCAATCCATCACTAAGCTCTGTTTTTATTTTTTTATTATATTTGTTAAATTTCTCCTTTTATTTCTATAGTTATGTTCAGGGATGGATCTTAAGTCTTGCCATGAATACTGGAGCTGCCTTCTAACTGGTCCTCCTGTCTCCTTTACTATCCATAATGTCAAACAAGATGCATTCACAGGCTGGATAACAGTGGACAGGATACTGAAACTTGGGCTTGTTATTCATTTTTAGTGTTTCTCTAAACTTAAATGTGATAACCTTTCAGGTGTTTTATTGAGCAAGGGTCTTTCTTCTCCCTTGGAAGAACAGAAGTAACCTGTTTCAAAAGTCCTGTCAATATCATTAGAAGTCCACTTTTGCCAATCCAATAAACTACTCTTATATAAGTATAAGAGTGATAATAAGTTCAATTCCTCAACACAATTATAAATGTCTCTTTGGCTTGTTCCCGGAAGATTTCAATATGGACCCCCAGAAGCTAAACTTACATTAACTTGATACTGTGTTTACATTATATGCATGTAAAGGATACATTATTCTATTCATGACCTCAAATTATCTTCAACTTAATACACTCACCAGACAATAATACGCAATGAGTATGAATTGACAGTATTGACTAGAAAAACAATCATGACTTCAATGGCATTTCAAATATTCCATTATGTCATTTCTTTTTATGCAGCAGAAAGCCTGGCAATATTTTTATCTAATGACCTATTATCATTTCTCTGAGTGACTATCTTACACTTCCATGAAGATTTTTCTAGTTGTTTTTAAACTCTAACCTATTTCTTCAGTCGATTTTTCTTCCTTTCTTTCCTTGTATAGTTAGATGGGTGCCCACATCTCCTCACCCTACCCACCCCCCCCTTTTTTCCCCACTTTTCCCATGCTTTCTATCTTAAGAGTCTAAACTGGTATCTGTTTGTGAGCATATATTTTATTAGAAGTAGATCTCATTCCAGTTTGGGGAACTTCTCTCTCCTTTCTAATGCATGAGCAACATGTTATTCATCACATACAAAATTCTAAGGGCCACCTTGCTCTTTCTCTGACTCTACAATTTTCAGTGTTAGAGAACATTTCAGACACAGGAAAATTATTTCTGTCATGATCCTGAAATTTGTAAGCCTGTGATTTTTTTCTTTACACACCAAGGAAAGGACACTACATATACACTGTTAAGATTTCAATATTTACTCAAAATATGACAATGGGTCAATTATTTAATTATTCTATAATTCACTTTCCTTATCTGAAAAACAGGACTAATATTGTCTACTTATACATTGTGTGTGTGTGTGTGTGTGTGTGTGTGTGTGTGTGTGTAATGTGATCATTTTTTCCTTCTTGGAGGCAAGAGAGGAGTATAAGAAGGGAGGGACAAGGGAGGGGAAGAAGTACTTAAATGTACATTCCAAGAGAGAGCTGTGCTTCTCATTTCCAAAATATATCATTAGGCTATCATACTGATAATTTACCCATACCGGGTAATTTTTTTTTATTTCAACATCACTTCTCTTTCTATGCATGTTTCCATATACTATTTATAAATATTTTCAAAATATATATTTCTATATATTAACTTCTGGGTCAAGTAGTTAAATGCCACCTTGGCAGGAATGTGCTTTATTTTTAATAATAACAACTTTTTATATCTTATATAACTACCTTTGATTTTTACATTAAGCTAAATTAACTTCATTATGTTCAATAGATACTAACACTGCATTGACATTTAATAGGCTTTGTTTTGTCAGATTTTCTCCCCTAAACATGACATTCATGCCACAGATAATGCTGCAATCTTAAGGAAGTTATCCTATTGATTCCAAAGCAATCTTTCACATCATCCATCACTGACACTTTTGCAGTATCTCTTTTTTGTTCTTCATTTAGTATCTGTGATGGCAAAATCATAACATTCAAGAAATTGCCCTGTATTTAACCCAGTAATCCAGTCAACTTTGGCTTCAAAAACATGCTTATACCTGAAAGAAGTAAATACTTGGAAAAAATTGTGTGCTCATAAAAACATAGTATTCAGAGGAAGATAGGGGTGTCAAGATCACAAAAGTAATTTGGGAGACCACTCAGAACAACATCATATTTCAAATAAGCTAGGAAACCAGTCTGAAATATATCAGGCAACAATTATGTTGAGAGCAACCCTAGGCTTTATTGTGTTAAAAACTGTGCTTCGTTTTTGTTTTTCTATTTCTTTAATATACAGTAAAGTTTAATCCATAAACATAGTATAAAAACAGATTATAAATGAGGGGGCACCTGGGTGACTCAGTCGGTTGAGTGTCTTAATTCGGCTCAGGTCATGATCTCACAGTTCATGGGTTTCAGCCCCACATTGTGTTCTGTGCTGACAGCTGGGAGCCTGGAGCCTGCATCGGATTCTGTGCCTCTTTCTCTCTCTGTCCCTCCCCCACTTATATGCTCTCTCTCTCTCTCAAAAATTAATAAACTTAAAAAAATAGATTATAAATGAATTTATTTAATTGCCACTTATATAAGTGGAAAAGCAAGCGGCTGTTATTCAAAATTAAGTTCCAGTTCAAGTTCTATATATAATTAGTTGAATCCTTGGGAAACAATTCAGTTAAAGATTCCTCTATATAGAGGATTACAGCCCCTCTCACAGGTCTGTAGGGAGATTGAAACAACAGAAGTGAAAATGGTGTGTAAATTACTGAATTTAACTCTTTCTTTTAAAGAAATGGTATGAGCCTCTTTTACTCCTAAATTCAATTTTGATTATATGGCTAGGCCAAATCCCTGTATGTAGGGTTTAGATGCTAAGCTAAGGGGTAACAAAGACAAAGCTTAGCAAATCTTTTCTTTTTTATATTTTTTTAATGTTTATTCATTTTTGAGAGAGAGAGAGAGAGAGAGAGAGAGAGAGAGAGAGAGAGAAGGAGGGGCACAGAGTGAGGGAGAGAGAATCTGAAGCAGGCTTAGCACACTGTCAGAGCAAAGCCCTGACTGGACCTGGAAGTCACAAACCAAACCCTGCGATCATGAGCTGAGCTGGAGACTGATGCTCAACCCATTGAACCACCCAGGTGACCCTTACCAAACCTTTCTGATCAATTCTACATCCTTGATTCCATGTATATGTCAGGGGGTGGGGAAAAGGGGGTGGAATGTTGGATCTTTTGCTTATTGAAGAGTAAACTGAATCAGGTTCTAGCTTACACCCGTCCACAGAAGGACTTAGTGTAGACATTAATTCAAAGGTTATCTTTACTATTTACAAGTCATATGACATTGAGAAAGTAACATAACTTAAAAAATTTTTTTAATGTTTATTCATTTTTGAGAGACAGAGAGTGACAGCATGAGTGGGGGATGGACAGAGAGAGAGGGAGACACAGAATCTGAAACAAGGTCCAGGTTCTGAGCTGTCAGCACAGAGCCCAATGCAGGGCTTGAACCCACGGACTGTAAGATCATGACCTGGGTCGGAGTCAGATGCTTAACTGACTGAGCCACCCAGGAACCCCGAGAAAGTAACATAACTTTTTAAATTTTCTTTCAGTTTCTTAATCAGAAAAAATGGAATAATTTTGAGGTATAAATAACCAAAGTGCATATTAAAACACTTAAAAAACCTGCACTATAGTAGTTATTCATCAGCTATTAGATGTCTTCTTTATTCTTTTTGTCTTACTTATCAATACAAGAAATCAACTCTTCTCCTATATAATACTTCTAGTAATATCCATTCACATCTTTAAAAACACCTCAAATCATTTCCAGATATTTGCCTCATTTTTCAAGTGTGCTTTTGACTAACAGAAAGTATTTGTGCAATTTATATGATGAGCTTCACCAAATTTATATTTTTTAAATATTTGTCTCCTTAATTTCAGTTTGATGACCAAATATAAGAGGAATAGATTTGGTCCTGAAACACATTTACAATGCATTCCTCATACTCAGACACTTATTTATCCTTTCTTCTTTCAATTACATCATGTTTTATTTTGTCCATTTCTGAAATCTGTTGATGCTCATCTGTGTGTTGTCCTCATTTCATTAATTTGAAATATGTTGATAGGAAGTAAAACATGTATCTTTCATAAAGGGCTTCTACTTTATAAATGTCTTCTATTTTTACTCAAACAGCTTACTCCTCTATCCTCTTACCAGGGAGATATTTTCCACCCATCTATGACTTTTTGTTAGAAAAATAATTACTACTTTGTACCCTTCCCTCTATTTTTAGCATGTGCATTATGGGATATCATTATTCAGTTGAATGGTATGGTCATGTTATATGATTTTGTGTTCTAGCACCATTCCAAATATACCACTCAAAACATGTACCGATTTAAATATTAAATTTGCTATATGTTATCCATAAATTGGACAAACATGACATCTCTATTGCTAACAACATGTTATAAAAGTAGATTAGGCAGAATAATCTCTATGTAAGATCCTGAGGTAACCACAAGAAATCACCCAGCCAGTTGATCAAAATCCAACTCACATTTATGTAAGATTGTCAACTGATTTCTTATCCAATAAATTACTGCTGCATATCATCTTTACTTTCCTTTGCAGTTTCAAATGTCTTATAAGAAATACTACCAAATGCCTTACTGATCTCTATGTCTACTTGATTTTTCTACTATCTACTCATCTCATATTTCCCAAGGAAGTGAGTGGGTTTAATGTGATCCTAAGTGAACTGAAACTTATGTTAATGGTCCTTGATTACAGCACCTTGCCTGGGTTCAACATTAAGTGAGCCAGCCCACAGTTTGTTTACTCCATTTTGATAAAAGTCAAATGTTTATAAAAGTCAATATGATATTTGCCCATTTACAAACATTAATCTTCTATCTACAATAATGACTCCATGATGATCACCAATGGCCATTCAGAGATCTTGCTTACTAGTTCTTCACTTCAGTGCCAAATTTGTCTCCTGGGGAAATAGCTAGTTGTTCACATAAAATATCCTGATCTATCATGAACATCACCTTGGGAAACGGCCTCCAGTATTTGTGTTTGTGCTCCTATTTGAGTCTAATGGTCATTTTACTTGACAGAGAAGACAAAAGTCAAATATTGATTAAATGTTCTGGTTTTATAGCTAATTCATCATTCAGCAGTTTCAATACCTCCTTGGAAAAAGCTCAGATATTAATAAAATAAGAAAATAATAGCTACACGCTTGGCCCCAGAATGAAGAACTATCTTTCCTTGATCTTTTGTGCTAAAAATAAGAAAAAGCAGCATTTATGCTTAACTTAGCAATTTTCCTGCCTCAGCTCATTTGGGGGCATTTTTATTAATATTATATTTATTTACCTTTGCTTTTCTTTTTATCTGTTTATATACTCTTTTGAAATATAAACACATTAGTATGCAAAAGCTCCTTGCAGATTCTACATCCCATTAGATATGAAGAATACATTCAAATTTCATTGATACATTTTCATTTTTTGATCTTGGAAAAATCAGTAACTCTCTCAGAGCCTTAGTTTTATCATCTGTGAAATGAGTGTAATAAAAACACCTACCTTATCTTTTGATTTTAAGTGGCATTTAGGTCTACCTTTCAAAGGTGGACAGAGACCATTTAGAAAGACCCTTTCTCTATTCTGAATAAAAAAGGATAATTTTTTACATATATGGCTAAACATGAAATCTAGAATGGCAAGTCTTCAAATACCAGAAATTAAGATTTCAAAAGCATAAAAAGAGAGTTTATTGAAGCCCATAAAATTCACAATGGTATTGAAACTGAATATATAACTTAGGGAATTTGGTTTTATACCAGTGAGGGAAGGGGAAGGGAGTGGAAATAAAATAATCATCCTTGCCTTTTCTTTATTAAACATGGAGAAGAGAGTAGGGAGAGTATTTTATTAGGTTAAATATAAGAGTTTAGACTTATGTATTGGGTAATATTTTTTCCCATATACTACTTTGAAACTGACCCTTATCTTATACCATATATAAAAATCAACTCAAACTGAATTAAAGACTTAAATGTAAGCCCTGAAACCATTAAATTCCTAGAGAAAAGCATAGGGGAAAAGTGTCCTTGACTTGGGTCTTGGAAATTTTTTTATACAACACCAAAAGCAAGGCAACAAAAGCAGAAATAAACAAGTGGAACTACATCAAATTAAAAGCTTCTCCACAGTGAAGAAAAAAAAATCAATAAAATGAAAAGTCAATCTATAAATAGGAGAATATATTTCCAAACCATACATCTGATAAAGGATTAATATACAAACACAGAAGGAAGTCATACAACTCAGCAGCAAAAACCCAAGTAACCCAATTAGAAAATGGGCAAATTATAAAGCTACAGTAATCAAGATAGTGTGGTACTGATGAAAATGTATACAAATAGGACAATGGTGCAGAATAGAAAGCCCAGAACTGGATCCATGTAAATACATTCAACTGATCTTTGACAGGGGAGCAAAGGTAATACAATAGAGCAAACAAAGTCTTTCCAACAAATGGTGCTAGAACAACTGGATATCTGTATGAAAAAAAAAAAAAAAGGAATCTAGACAAAAACCTTATAGCCTTCACAGAAATTTGCTCAAAATAGACCATAGACCTAAATGTAAAACACAAAACTACAACATTCCTAGAAAACAGCATAAGAGAAAACCTAGATAAAGTTGGGTCTGGCAATGACTTCTTATACACAACAGAAAAGAAACAATCTATGAAAGAAATAATTGACAAGTTGGACTTTATTACCCTTAAAACCTCTACTCCCTGAAATATCGTGTCAATAGAATGATAAGACAAGCCACAGACTGGGAGAAAATGTTTGCAAAAGATAACTGATAAGAGATTGTCACTCAAAATATACAAACTCTTAAAACTCTACAATAAGAAAATAAACAACATAATTAAAAAAATGGGCCAAAGACGTTGAGAGATACCTCACCAAATATGACATACAGATGGTAAGTTATCATATGAAAAGATGAGCAAATCATATGTCATCAGGAAAATGCAAATTAAAACAACAAAGAGATACTACTATATACCTACTAGAATGTCCAAAATCTGGAATACAGACAACACCAAACACTGGCAAAGATGTGAAACAACAGGAACTCTCATTCATTGCTGTTGGGAATACAAAATGGTTCAGTCACTTTGGAAGACAGTTTCGCAGTTTCTTACAAAATGTTTTACCATATCATTCAGCAATGATACCCCTTGGTATATTATCAAGGAGTTGAAAACCTATGTCCACACAAAATCCTGCATACAGAAAGAAGTTTATAAGACCTTTATTCATAGTTGTCAAATCTTAGAAGCAAATCTTAGAGATGCCTTTCAGTAGGTGAATAAATGAACTACGATATGAAATATTATTCAGTGCTAGAAAGAAATGAGCTAACAAACCATGAAAAGGCACAGAGAAATCTTAAATGCATATTACTAATAAAAGAAACCAATCTGAAAAGGCTACATACTATATGATTCCAAGTATATGACATTCTAGAAAAGACAAAACTATGGATACAATGAAAAGATCAGTGGTTTCCAGGATGGAAGATGGGGGAGAGATGAATAGACATAGCACAATTTTTAGGGCAATAACAATAGACTATGTGATATTCTAATGATGGATATGTCATTATGCATTTGTCTAAATCCATAGAAGGGGCAACGTTAACAGTGAACCTTAATGAAAATAATAGAGTTTGGGTGATTATGATTGTCAATGTTGGTTCATCAATTGTAACAAATAAACCTCTCTGGAGGGAGATGTTGATAATGGAGGAAGCTATGCATGCATGGGCGAAGGACTGTATGAAAATTCTTTGTACCTTCCTCTCAATTTTGCTTTGAATGAAAACTGCTTTAAAAATTAAGTTTTATTCCATTTTATATATAAACCACATCTTCTTTATCCATTCATCAGTTGATGGACATTTAGGCTCTTTCCATAATTTGGCTATTATTGAAAGTGCTGCTATAAACATAGGGGTACAAGTGTCCCTATGCATCAGCACTCCTGTATCCCTCGGGTAAATTCCTAGCAGTGCTATTGCTGGGTCATAGGGTAGATCTATTTTCAAATTTTTGAGGAACCTCCACACTGTTGTACAGAGTGGCTGCTTTTGGCTCAGGTCACGATCTCATGGTTCATGAGTTTGAGCCCCACATTGGACTCTGTGCTGACAGCATCAAGCCTGCCTGGGATTCTCTCTCTCCCTTTCTCTCCCTCTCCCCCACTCATTCTCTCTGTCTCTCTCTCTCTCTCTCTCTCTCTGTCTCAAAGATAAATACATAAACTTAAATTTTTTAATTAAGTTTTAATTTGAAAATCCAAAGCAAAATATGTGTTTAAAAAAACTTGTATTTCTAATGGGAAATATTAAAAAGCCTATTAAGTGGGCATTTCATACACAATGAAGAGCAATAGAGCATTATGCTTTTATTTTTGAAAAATTAATCTTTTGGGAGGAAGGAGAGATGAATAGGCAAACAATGCTACCTCTCTGTCCACATTTGCCTACTTTGCTCAGGCATAACCATGACCCCTGGCTGGGGAATACACTGTCAATGAAACCATGAAGACAGTTGCCTGGAACTTCTTTTAAAAAGTAATCACAACTTGCCACCTTTGCCTAGGAGCTGGAAATGGGAGAGGAATGAGAAATCTTCCCACTTATAATTAATCACTCCTTTTAGAATAGATTCAAGAATAGAAAACTTCAGAAGCAAGCCTAGGGCACTTTAGATCATGGCCTGTGTGGAATAGGTATTTGGAAACTACATGAAATCTTTGACCGTGGTCCCCCTACATTTTGCCTATTTGCAAACCTAATAGAATATTATTTCCTTAGACCCACAACAATCCAAATTCTGATGCATTCACATAACAAAATGTGGTTGAGTTCACCCAATGGGTAGTCATCGTATTTTACTGAGCAATATTCTATCTCAGTAATAGCCCTTCCCACCCCCCCCACCCCCCCCACCCCCCCACGCCCCCCCCATCCATGACAGAAACTGCTGGCAACTTCAGCAGCACTGAAAACTAAAGTGTTTCATTGGGAAATTCCATTGAATTGAGGAAGTGTGGCAATGACAAGCACTGTGGCAAAATGCAGTCAAAGTTAAGTGAAGGTGCAGTTGATTTCTCAGTTTTTTCAGAAAACTGTATGAGTTTTCAATTCAACTCTATTGGTGTGGGCAGAACCAATATATTTAATGCAATTATTGGTGATACACTGATCACCATCACTTAAACTATACAGTTGATGAATGAAATCTGTATAAACATTCCAATCACTGAATTAAATATATACATATTTATTGGTTACTACTTATGTGCTAACAACGGTGATGGGTGATTTCACATCCTATATCTTAATTACTCAAGATAGTATTTCCCATTTGTATCGCTGAGCATTCTAAGACAGTTAAGTCATTTTTTCCATAGGTGTTATGTGCCAGAGCCAGATGAAACATTATGTAACACTACCAAATCACAGTTGCATGAAAATATAATTCTACAGGTGGAAGATTCCTGAGAGATGACAGAGTCACACCTTCTGTAAGAATAGCAATGTTACTGCATAAACTTCTGAATCTTCCTAAGATTAGTATTCACTGCTTCACAATGTAGTCATTTCTATTGCTGCGTAGCTTTGTTAGCCTGTCTTCTTTACACTACGCTGAAATGGCTCCCTGAAATTTTTACCAAATCAGTCTCAGTTTTGTCTTCCAGAATTACACCAACTTCAAAATCTTCTTCCACAGGGTCTCCATGCTTCTTGTAACTGAAGATGAAATCATAATCTCTCTAAGACTCATCTCCCCTATGGCCTCAGCTGTATTAATTGTTCCTCATTTAAAGAATTTTACTATCTTGTAAAGATATTATTGCTCGTATTTGAATACACTTACCTTGCAACATCCAATACTAATTATATAATTGATTATATATAAAATATACATATAGAAACATATAACATACAGAAACATACATATACATAATTATGCTGTGATTTGAATTTAGTAGTAGTCTATCACTCCCTTATTCTGGATTACATAACCTAATATAGCAGGTTACATTTGTTTTTCTTCCCCAAGTCTTTCGACATGATCTTTTGACTAGTTTATGTCATCCAGAAACTAGTTCTCAGCCTTATTGTTTGAACACACTAGTGTGTCATAATCCATGAAGTACATACTGTCTCAGGAATTTTTTTTTGCAACTCATAACTTCTATAAAATGTGGGTTATTTACTTCGACATTATTTCAGTGATTCAAGGTTTTCCTTAAGGTAACTAATTTACATTCCAGTGTTCTTTATTAAATAACAAAGAAAATATTAAATGGTCTAAATTTTTGAACAGTGAAGGATGGCTATATTGTGACTATCAAATATCATGTGTAACTTGATTAAAAATATAGACAAATAGATATAAAACCACAAATAACATGTGGCATTAGTTTGTAAGTTCTTTTTTATTTTCCCCTAAAACGTTAGAAATTGTTTTATGTGCTTATTTTTGCAAATATGTGTGAGAATTCCTAAATTATGTAACCAGGATAAAAACTCCTGAGTCATAGTGTGTGGCTTTTTTTTCAAATTTACTGAATATTGACAAAATGTTTTCCATATTGGTTATAGAAATATGCACATTTTTAGCAGTATATTAAAATTCTTATAGGTCCATATTCTTTTTTGTCTTGTTCCTTACCTATTTTTCCCAGTCTTATTAAAACATAAAATTGATACATAACATTGCATTCATTAGTTTAAGGTATACAACATAATGATTTGATATAGGTATATATTGTGAAATTACTAACACAGTAAATTCAGTTAACATCTATCACTTAATGTAGTTACATTTCTTCCCCTTGTGGTGACAACTTTTAAGATCTACTATCTTAACAGCTTTCAAATATATGAAAAAGTATTGTTGCCTACTGTCACCATGCTGTACCTTATATTACTAAGACTTACTTATAACTGGAAATTTGTACATTTTAACTCTTTCCTTCCAACTCCCCAATTCCCAATTCTGGCAACCGTCAAACTGTTCTCTGCTTCTATGTGTTAGATTTTTTGAGATTCCAAACCTAAGTGAGATCATGTATCTTTCACTGTCTGACTTATTCACTTACATAATTCCCTCATTCCATACATGTCACAAATAGCAGGATCTCCCTTTTTCTGGCAGAATAATATTCCATAGTATATTTATACCACATTTTCTTTATCCATTAATCCATTGATGGGCATGTAAGTTGTTTCCATTCTTTGTGTGCTTTAAATAATGCTTCAATGAACATGAGGAAGCAGATACTTCTTTAAGATAATGATTTCAGGGGCGCCTGGGTGGCTCAGTCGGTTAAGCGTCCGACTTCGGCTCAGGTCATGATCTCACGGTCCGTGAGTTCGAGCCCCGCGTCAGGCTCTGTGCTGACCGCTCAGAGCCTGGAGCCTGTTTCGGATTCTGTGTCTCCCTCTCTCTCTGCCCCTCCCCTGTTCATGCTCTGTCTCTCTCTGCCTCAAAAATAAATAAACGTTAAAAAAATTAAAAAAAAAAAGATAATGATTTCATTTCCTTCAAATATATACACAGAAGTGGGACTGCTGGATCATATAGGTAGTTTTTATATTTTCTAACATAAAAACTTCTTAATTTTTTGAGAAACCTCTGAACTGTTTTTCATAGTGACTGAACCAATTTACATTCCCACCACCAGTGTACAATTATAGTTCCCTTTTCTCCACATCTTTGCCAATACCTGTTATTTGGTTTGGCCCAACTAATTAGGAGCTCATAAGAGATGAAGAATCAACTGCTTCTTTCCTATGGGTTATTTTCTCAGTAGATCTTCTTCACGTTTATCCCCCCGTTACCATTATATGCATCATGTTTCTTTTGGTCTGCTTGTCTATTCCTATTCCACCATGTTATTTTTTCTTGACTTAAATGAAGACTGTGATAGAGAACTCTCATCTGACATGACTCTCTTTCCTTTCATGTTTCTCTACCAATTTCTAACAGATCACATCAAATCTTTTTTTGTATTGTATTGCAATAGACTTGTAGAATATAGTTGTAGAACAAATAAATAAATATTTTCCCTTTGAAAATTAAGAAGGGAATGGGACTCAGCAACATCAGAGTATTTCCCATAGTATCTAGCAAAGTGTTTACACATTGTCAGTACTTAATTAAAGCTTTATTGTTACAGAAAGAGATAATGCCAGTGAATGCATTTTAACAAATACATAACATATAAGCCTTTTACATAGAAGCTTCTTAAACAGAAACTTCTTGTGGGTGAGGGCCATTCTACTGTTGTTTTTTCTCCCTGTGCATGTAATAGTACAACTAATCTGGAAGATATTTGATTAAAGCTAATGATTTCATTTGGGGTTCACAAGATATGTTTTTGCTGCAGGTAGCAGAATACTGGTCTAAAAGTGTTTTTTAAAAATAAGAGTTAATAATCTTGCATAATGACATTGCTGGAAGTAGATGGTTTTAGATTTGCTTGATTGAACAGATCAGCAAATGCTAAGGTGCATAAGGATCACCTGTCATTTTTATTTTTATGTTGGTTCTTTTCTTATAGACACATCACACCTATAAGATCTCCAAGTTTGTATCCTCATAACAACAATGCCCAAAAGTAATAAGAAAAAGCAGGGTTTCTCCTCATGTCATCTCTTTGATCATGCAGTAAATCATGCCTATAAGCTCCCATCTACCTCCTTTCCATGTTTAATGGCTACATGAAGACTCCTATCATTCATTAGCCATGACTAGTTATGATTTATCATCAGGCAGAATCCACTGTACCTGAGCATAATGCTGAAGGGATAGTGGAATAAAACCAAGTTCCTTTTACCAGTGAAAGAGGATGAAATTTCTTCCTGATAGAAAGTCAACAATTTCTGTCACATGAAGTTTCATGTTTTCAAGTCAATAATAGGGGCAACACAGCACACATACTGAAAAGAGTGGTTATTTAATTTTTTTCTTAAAACAGTTTGTCTATAGAACTTTTTAAAAGAAATGGTTGATAATTACTTACGAATATCTTTAAATCTTGATAAAATAAAGTGATTTTTTAAAGGCATTTGCTCCTGATTAGTACTAACAGTTTGTTTTTATTCCCCAGTTATCTTGTCAACATAAGATTGTGCTATTTCTTAATCACTTGATATAAATTTTAGAGAAAAAAAACCCACTACCACAGAAAAGTGATGGATTCCCCTAGAACAACCTACAATTCAGGAATCCCAATAAGTAAATACACACACACACACACATTCACACAAAACATTAGTGAGATTTAATTTTCCACAGATAAAGCAGAATTTATATTTCCAAAATATTATTTTTCCATCAAAACTAATACATAATTTATAGTTTATTATAATGATGTTATGCAAATATCTCCTAGGATTTCTATTGAAAGATTGTCTTTCGATTCTATGTCACCTTTTTTTTTCTCTCTTGATTTTTCTTTTCTTTTTTTCTTTTCTCTTTTTGTGGGAGGAGAGGAAAGAGAGTCCTTGGAACTATGGTTTAATTGATTATCATTATCAAAAATAATTTCTATACCCAGGAGGTTTTTACGGACTAATCTTGTTACAAAGATTTGGGAGTCAAAAATACGGTTTGATTAAAAAAACAGGACCTCTGTCTTTGTTTTCTAAACTACTCCAAATACAGTCTTATAAGTAATTCCAGTAAGCTTTCAAGCAATAGTATCATTGCTATAACAGATACATAAGTTTAAATAGTATAAATTAAAAATATTTATTAAGATCTATTTGTTTTGTTCTCATTGTTATTTTTTAATCTGTCTAGTTTCTTTTATTCATCTAGCAATGTATATGTATTTTAAATATCTTATTTCCTGGAATCAATATTCAATAATTTGAATTAGATGTTGATAAGTGATCCTCAAGTGTCTACTCGTCTTTTACATGACTATCATTTTCCCTGATAATTGGAATCAATCCAGTATTGTCTTTCTGATGAGCTTGGCAATCCTAGGATATGAAATATGTGATGGAAAATTTCTCTGAATATCCTTGCTGGCTTCATAAAATAGGCATCTTGGGAAATGCTGAGCTTGTGAAACAGGTAACTAAAGTAGGAAATGGATAAGATTTCTAACTTAAATTGGCCATTATATGAAATGAACAAACTTGCTTCCATTTCCTGAATAAGGAATGATTTCTTCCCTTCTGTGAATTGGATGGCGATCGATATGGCGGGTGGTAGGGAGAAACTAATAGTAATCCTTTGCCTATGAAAAGCAGCACTTCTAAGAATTGGCATGAGATGTTGCAGCTGTGGAGTTGGGGAAAGATCTAAGTTACTTCGTCACAGTATTGAAAATTCACCTCCACAGGATTAAGCTTACATGCCCTTATTTCTAGGAGGTAACTTGTATATGTGAGGTGAGGTCTACATTGTATAAACCAAAATGGAAAAAACCAGTTAAATAGAGAATTAGGACACAGTAATCAGTTATATGGATTTTCTGTTTCCTACCTGCATAGTGCATGGTGGCAAAGTACTTAACACACATGCAGACACACACATGTACAGACACACACACACACACACACACACACACACACACACACACACAGACAAATGCATACTTGTTTTCTAGTTTGGAGTTCCCCACATGATTTCCCTGGCTGAGGTGAATTCATTTCCTTTCTTTTTCTTTGGGTCATACCATTCCTTTTGTTGTTTTAATAACGTTTCCTATGAACCCTGTATTTGTCTCCTTGTACTTCTGCCATTAACTACTATTGAAATTTTAATTGCATCTTGTTTTATGTAATTTTCTACTTTGCTTATAAAGATTATGCTTCTCATCTGTTTCATACTAGAAGCTCACTGGGGACATGGAATACATTTTTGATTTCTCTGAATTTTCCACACTGTTTGGCACACAGGGGGCATTCGAGAATAATTGTGTGTTGAGTGTGTTGTGTGTGCTCAGGGCTGAGCACATTGAAAATGTGTAAATGATTATATCCTGACTGATCTATTATCATCATAGACTAACCATTTTTCCCGAGAATGACCAAAAATGTATATTAAAAAGTATATACAGTTATGTACACAGTGGAAATGAAGGCACGATTTAAGAGTCTGGTTATTAAAGTTGGTTTAAAGCTTTATGTCATATATATTCAATATTTCCCTCGTAAAGTCTTCAAATTACTTCAAAAGTACAAAGAAAAGTGAGTTTTATTATATCTCACTAAACAACAAGTTCTTCATTCTCTCTCTCTTTTTCAACATGTGTACCACACAGACAACTCATTCACGTTTCTTGGCATTTTTAACCATTTTGCATTTAAAATAGTTAACACATGCCTAGGAGAATAGAAATAGAATTATCATTGGCCATTTTAAACCATTTAGAAATGTTTGTGCTTATCTACAATGTTTAGTAATTCTGTGTTCATATTAAGCCTCAAACTCTGAATATGAATAATAATGGATTTTTTCTTCATAAGGAACAAATGAGATCATATGGTTGTATCTAGTCTGTGAATTTTATGTATTCATTTACAGATTCATTCACATGTTCAACAGATATTGACAGTGCCTACTACGTGTGGGTGGTATTCTAGACAATGGAAACAAGAAAGTTAACACTGATCAAGCAGGCAATGTCCCTCCTCCCTTAAAGCTTCAATGTACTAGAGAGACAAAAAATAAATAAATAAATATACAAAGCAAAAAATGTCAAATAGTGTAAATGCTAAGAATTACATTCAATTGGGGGTTGTTCGGACTATAAGTACTACAATGAGTCAGTATTATAAGGATCCTAAGGCAGGAAACAGCCAGGGATGTTATCTGAGGAGGAAGAAAACTATATGCTGGCACTTGGGAAGTGGAGAGTGGTTCTTGATGGAATCAAAGTGGTAGGCAGGAATCAGGTCATGTGAGGCCCTACAGGCTGAAATAAAGAGTTTGCATGTTATTTAAAATAAAAAAGAAAGCACTACAGTTTCCAATAGGGAAGGAACATGATCAGATTTACATTTTCCCAAAGATGACTCGGGCTGCTATGTGGAAAATACATTGCAAAAGAATAAGAGGAGAGTCAGGGCAACTGGTTAGAAGTTCCTGCAGAACTTCAGTCAAGAGATGATCTGGAATAGTCTAGCAAGTTGGAAGCAGAATTGGTGAGAAGCAGACAGATTCAGAATATATTTCAGGTACCAATTCTAAAGTGAGCAAGAGGGTTGAATGTAAATATGGCATGAATATACAGTTTGTATCATGCGTTTTGTTAATTACCTCATCACCATTGGAGGATAACACCAGAATGACTATGGCTTATCATACAGCAGCTTAGCAGAGCAGTAGAAACAGGTGGTCTGAATATTAGAGAAGTTGTTTAACCTTCTGTGTTTCAGTGTTCTTATCTATGAAATGGGAAATAATAATATTATATAACACAAAGAGTTGGTGACAGAATTAATACATGCAAAGTACAAACAACAGCGTCCAGTATTAGTAATGCTACATAATATAATAAAAATAATGGTTATTTTTGAATGTCCACTATGCAACATCAGTATGACTTAATGGAAAGAAGATGGCTTGGGAACCTATCCTTAAACTCCTGCTCCATAATGCATCATTTCTTCTTGGCCTTCAACATGTCACTAAACCTATCTGAACCTCAGTTTCCCCACCTATAAAGTGGAGATATTCAATGCCACATCATAAGACTGATAAAGGATTAAATGGGATATTTGTAAATCATTCAAATCTGTGATCGCCAAGAAACTTAAATATTAGTTACTGTGGAAAGTCAACTGTTTCCAATTCTTTATTCCTTCTCCTCTATAAAATTTAAGACGTTGATCTTAGCCATATGAATTTCTTAGCCAAATAGATGTTGCCAACAAGATTCAAGGACAGTATTTATATGTGCAGATTTTGGCTTGTCTTCTTGTGCTTTTGCAACGTGTTGTGAGAATATGGCCCAGGTAGTTGCTGGCCCAAGGAGAATAAGAAAACAAATGGAACAGATCTGAAGCCAGTATGACACCTGGAGCCAAGCTCAGGGAATCCACAGCTAACCCAAAGAACTATGAGTAAGCAAAAAGAAACATTTATTGTTGTAAGATACTTGGATTTTGAAGATAATTGTTATGCAGTTTCACTGCAGTAAAAGTTGACTAATACATTACCTTTTCCCTTTCTTTGTTTTAAATCATGATAATTCCCAATACTTTAAATTATATCCCAAACTTAATTGTTTGACGTAAAGAATTCTCAAGTATAGTTCTCTAAGACTTTGAACTGTAGTTCATATTTATTATCAATAAACTAGGATTGTTCACAGTAATCATGTGATTGGCATTGTAGATTCTCTTGGAAGAAAAAAGGTAAATATGTGAAACTTGATAAAACCAGGATCTCTCACTGAGAACATACTATGAGTCTTCCTGAAGTCCTATGTCCCAGGCATGCTTATGAACTCTGAGATGGAGGGACTGGAGTAGGCAGGCAAGATTTCCTAAATGATGTTGGTATTGAGTTGGACATGAAGGACAGGTGTATTTCAACAGTGTCACCTGAATTCTGAAGCATTTTGGCCCTACAAATACTGGCTATGAAAAACATAGGAGTCATTAGTCAGTCCCTGACTTTTGTTTTTTCTGAGGCATAAGGAAAGGCAGTCCTCTCTCCCAGCTCCAGGGTCAGAGCCTCCTGACTGTGTATTTATCTACATGCCTAATGGTACCTGATTTCCTCAGAGGCTATTGGCAAGACAACATTTTGGTTTGATCAAGTTCATCTTCTGACTATTGTTTTTGTCTTTAATAAGCCAAAGTGACACTTTACATTGAAAGTTAAAAGGAGAAGAGATAGGGGAAGTCCATTGATTTACTGTTTTATTAGAGGAAACAAAGATGTGCTGTGGCCTCACATGTAAAATCACCCATCTTTCACCTCTGAAGGTTTCAGATTTGAACTAGGTGTATTATTTATCCTAACTCTGTCAGGTGCTGTAATCACAGATACAGAGCATCCAGGGGGAGAGGGAGGCAATTGCTGGAAAAGGAATTTTGAGTAGATGCTATCAAGGTATCATCTTTCCCAATGTGTTAACTATACACCTCAACAGTGAAGGAAAAAGGAAGGAATAGAGAACGAAGAAAGGAAGAGTGGGGGAAAGGAGGAAAGAAGAAAGTGGAATAGGTATCTGTTAAGCAAGTAGTATAAACCAAGCACAGATTAGATACTTCATGATATATGAGGTATATATAGTTATATACTTGGTTAATTGTTCATGTTGTTCTCCAAAGCTATACATTAATAGATCCATTTTACAGATGATGAGTTTAAATAAATTGCTTAATATCCTGCAGCTAATAAGAACCTGTATTTAAATGTGAATGGAATAATTTAATTATATAATGATATCAAGAATAATCATCTCATTTAAACTTTATAACAACTGTCTGAACATATTCTATTATTGTTCAGTTTTAGAGAAAACAGGCTAATGAATGTTTAACAACATGCGAAAAGTCATACAGCTTATAAATGGCAGAGCTCAGCTCACACTTGAAGTTACCTAACTACAAAGCTCCTGCTTTTCTTCTTCTAATTAATGAGTATAGTCATTCATTAATGAGATTTAGTGAGATGATAAGAACAAAATTCACTTGTTTTCCAAATATGTTTGAAAGAGAAGGGCAGTTGGTGATTACGACAGACCTTGAGTAGTGCAGTTTCTGTGCTGCTTCATGCATCTTGCCTAATTTAAATAATTTCCAAGTCCTTTTTCTTCCAGTTGTTACAAAGTAAAATCTCTCTTTCCCACCTCTCAACTCACCACTAATTGCATTTCTCCTATTTAGCAGATATGCACTTCTGTCAACTAAACCGGTTTCCCCCTTCTGCTAAAGAAGCCAAGGATTCAGCAGCAATTAGGAATAATTGTTGTGATTTCTCCACCTACCTAACTCTGGCTTCCAACAGAGCAGCACATCCCATTAGCCTTTGAAGACAAGAATGTTGAAAGAAAAATGTATCTTTTGAAAACCAAACACCGTTGAATTTAGCATCCAGTAATCTTTATTAAGTCCTTCTCTGGGCAAAACAAAATAGATGATGTGTGAAAACACAGAAAAAGTGGAATACAAGGTTGTTTTCTTTAGACAAGTGTCAAACATTAGAAGAATTAGGTGGAGGAGGGCAAGGTAGCAACTATAAATTATAAACTGAGACGTGAGCCCATAGTATTCTTCAGGTTTTACCCAACTTAAAATTCCAAGATTGGGTCATTCCTTTGAGTTATCAATTCATGAAGAATCCCTGTTAAAATGAAAATTCTCTTTGAAGTGATGAAATGTACAGCTGTGTATGTGTGTATAAGTATGTGACGGCGCGGGGGGGGATGGGTATCTGTATGTATTTGTGGTAGAGAAAGTGTTGACATCTCCCCAACACTAATCCTATTGAGACATTTAATGCCTTTACAACCTTAATGCCTGGCTATTTGGAATGCAGAGAGTAGGCCTTGGGGAGATAACTTAAACTGAGATGTTTTTAAGTTGCAGGCAACCTGTCTGTCTGGACGGCTTTCACCTAAGTTTTTTTCTTACCTGTGCTCCCCACTTGTAGAGAATTTCACTAGTTGGCTTGGGATGTATCTAAATTTGTTTGTATCTATTTGCGGTGGACTTATAATGTAGTACAAAGTAGAAAAAATTTTTAAAAAGTCACTCAAAAACCCAGATTTGCAAGAACTGGTCTGGAACATATGAAAAAAAAATCATTTGGAAATAAAAACAAACACTTCACTTACTCTATCAAAACATTATTCTGATGCTGTTTAAGTAGTCATCCATAAACAAACACATGTACAATTTGCTTACCAAGCTTTTATTTCAGCCCAGTTTTAGCTATACATATAGACCTTGGCATTTAATCATAAGGCAAAATGAACAGTTATCCCAGTGGCTAGCAAGAGGTCTTCTCATTCTAAAATATTCCCTACCCTCCCTTCTTACAGCCCCACTATTCAAGACACCAGATCATTAGAAAATATAAGGATCTTGTCTCCTGGTAAAATATGTCATTGTTACAGCCCTGTCCAGTTGGAATGTGATCATAGATTAGTTTAACCTGATCATGAAATTAGGGAGCTCAATTCATCGCCCTGACCAAATAAAAATAGGATGGGAGGTAAGAGTCATGGTCAGAGAGCTGCTAGGACTTTGAACCTTGGCTTATTGAGGAAAACAACAACAACAAAAGAAACACACTTAGAGGTGGTAGTGGGTATGGCTCAAAACCACAACCCTTATGAAGAGTCAGATCCAAGGGGTCTGCATTGTCAACGTTTATGCAGATACCAAACAAGTGGGTTGCTGCCTTTTTGATATCAATTTCAAGTATCAGAAATTCCACTCTCTCCCCACTCCTTGTATCTTTCCTTAATAACATACATAATATGAATTTTTGAAATATTGGCACAATTCCCCTGTAGGAGTAAAGTTACTCCATATTAAATCCTCTCAAACTTCAGCTGTGAATTTCAAGTTCAGCACTCAGGGAGTTGGTTTCTCATCTCACCGTCTTTGCTGTTTTTTCACTTCAATCATAACTTCAAGTTCGACTTCATTTTCTCTTCTCCCTAGCACTAACCTTATCAGTTATCTTCATGTAAAGCCTTCCACTACCTCATACTAATCATGTGGACATTTTATTTGGAAGTATGTGGACCTGCTTGAATCTCTTCTGCACATCCAGATACTAGACATGAGGACAGGTGGTTCTAGGAGCAGTCTCCTGCAGCCAGAGGTGGGGGCAGGGTACTGCTCATGTGAGATCAGGAAGACCTTGCTGTGTTCACTCTGCCTTGGGCTGTTCTGTTGGATTATTCTCCAGCAGTGAAATTTATTAAATACTGTTGTTTGCAACCTGATATTTGGGGGTGCTGTACTGAGAGAGAGAGAGAGAGAGAGAGAGAGAGAGAGAGAGAGGAATAGAATCAAACTGAGTTTTCATTGACGTACGCTTCATTTTTCCCTTGCAATTACTTCAAAAACAAGTCTTACCAATGGATCCCCAAGTACTTCCTAGGAGAACATTGCAACACAGAAAATAAGTGCAGATATTCTGTGTACAGGTGAAGAATCAACTTCCCAAGGCAGTCTCTCTTGCCCTAATTAAGAGAAAATGTTAGAACCAAGCAGAAAAACATACACTTTCACAGCTGGATCTGACTTCAGTGATCAAAGATTTCCTCTTGGGGAGGAACCCTAATCATTCCTAAGCCAATGGCTATCGGCTGGTAAAACTAAAGCATAGTGAATTTTCAGGCAGAATATCTTGAATGGGGTAAACAGAAGCTGATACCAAGATAAAAGAGGAAAAGAGGCAGTGTGCTCAAGGAGTGTACTGTGGTACAGCATGCAATAATAAAAGGACAACTGGAAGATGACTTCAGAGACCAGAGGGCCAACCCTGGTTCCCTTCTGTATCATTAGGGAATCACAATTAGAGGGACTAGTGTTTACCTGGTGTGTCTGATAAATATCTAGTGTATATGATACCTAAGGTATTATATACTATTTGTCAAACCTTCCCCATGGGGTGGTTCTAAATCTCATAAATTTGCTTTCAAAGGCAGCAGATTTTTATTAAATTCCTGATTATTAATGTTCTTACTAGATAGGGCTTAAACCAAGGTTTAACACTGCTCTTGGAAAATATTCTAAACATACTATGGTGGCTATTCTCCACGTGGCTCACTGCTTCAATACAGGCTCACCCTGCTGTATTCCTTGGGAGGCTTGGATTGCCTCACCCTTATCTTCTGGGTTGAATTCAAGACTGCATCAATGGGAGGTACTCTCAGTAGATTGTAAGCCAGGGTGAAAGAGTCTGAAGTACTTATTTTCCTCACTCATTTCCTGCCTCAGCACTGTGGTTCTGCCAATAGCTGGTTCTGATGCCTGACAGAAGACCTTTCCCTGGATTTGAACTCTCATCAGACGGGGACGAGGTTTCCCACACCTCTGTCACATCCCTTTCATTAAGCTACCCTTGTTTCACCCTTTTGAGTGTGAATTTTGTTCCTTCTAGAACTATGACATTTTTTGTTCCCATTGGGATTGTAAGAGCTGGTGGTTACATGGGGATCCCAGAGAAGCCAAGGCAGAAAAAAACTGTTGGCCTTTGTATAGGCTATGTACACATTAATCCTCATTGTGTGCCCCCTACATTCCTCCTTCAGCTTTACATGAAATCCTCAACATAGATATGTTGTCTTTGCCTTAACTTTCAGGGCATCTGCCAAACTACAACTTGGAAAAATGCAGCAAATTAAGCATTTGGCTTGGCTTAATGTGTCAAAGTAGCTTCTGTAAATCATGAGGAAGCAGGGATTATTCATTAATTTATTCATCCATTTGACTGTTCATAAATTCATTCAATGAGTATATATCTTTGTGCCAGTCTCATGACCGGTGGTAAACAAAAGGTACACTCCACTGGTACAGCAAAGAGAGTCTAATGGAAGTTATCATTACCTCTAAGCCTAAAGGTGCAAGGAAAGGGTGCCCAGGGAGTATTGGTGCTATGGAATCAGTCTATCAGGAAGGAGTTATTGTTGTAAAAGAATATAGACATTGCCATATGAACAGTGCCCAGGTAGAGACAGCAAGGCAAGCTGCTTCTTCCTTTGTCTTTCCTCTCTCAAATTTCCAGAGAGTGACTGCTGTGAATCCAGCCCAATATAAATCCACAAGGCAAGGTAGTCTAGGTGAGTCAGTTTATAGGGGGTAGTCCCTTGAAGGACAAAACTGGGGAAGGAGGATAGCTCTGTTTGTGTGACAAATGGAAAATCACTTATATAGACTATAAATGATGTAGAAGGTGAATATATAAGTCCTGACGAAGAAGATAGTGATTCTTGCTCACAAGAAGCTCAAAATATAAAGGTACAGATTCCAGAGCAAGACCAATAGTAGTATTTAATGATGTTGACTCCGCCAGTCAAAATCATCTCCTTGGGAAAGTGTGATTCTTTTATGTACCAATAAATTATTGCTTAGACTCAATAAAAAGTCTAAACTATTTTGCAACTAGTTGCTACTGATAGCCAAACAGTTTCTTCCACTTTAGTCTGGAGAGGTAAGAAGTTATGTTGGAATATTAAATAGGCCATTTCAGTTACATCAGCATATGTATCCCTTGTCAGCGGAGATGGGCTTCCTGTCACTTCCTTGAAATTATATTGTGTGAGGAATTTAGAAACCGGAGGTCTCCCCATTGGACGCTCTACCACTGGTCAGACTGGCTAACAGTTGCATTTATAAAAGACATTTTCACTGGAGGTATTCATGACCACCCTCAGGCCAATGATTCACTCAGAGGACTCCGAAGTTATTCTCACCACTATGGCTTATTATAGCAAAAAAATACAGAGTAAACTCAACAAAGGGAAAAAACCACATGGGGTAAAGTCTGGAAGAAAACAGTATCAAGTCTCCAATAGTCCCTTCTCACTAGTGTCAAAAAAATGTACTTAATTTTTTTACATGAGACAACACATGGGAAGGGTTGCCAACATGGGACACTTTTCCGAGCCTGGTTGTCCAGGATTTTTATTGGGTATTGGTCACATAAGCATACCGCCACCTATGTGACTGACCTCAGTCATTCAAGCTCCAGACCCTTAGTGGGAAAGCAGCTGTTCAGCATACATCACAGTTAGAATCAACTATCTGGACAAACTGGGCACTATGGTTCAAGGTCTCAGGCATGCAAAAGGCACTCTTATCAGATAGAACATTTTAAGAGCTCAGTTCTCAGGATCCCACTAAAGGCCAGTCATGAAAACAAGCCTTTCTTTGAAAAGGTTTGAGCAACCCAAACCTGCTGAGTTAATCCTTTTTTTCACCCACTTGTAAAAGTGCTATATTAAATTTTCTTGTTCCTCTCTCCATGTGAGCAGCATTTCTGGAAAAATAAAATAAAGAGCCCATGTCCATACTTTCTCTGATTTGAAGCTAGCCACCAGCAAAATTGTCAGACTAATCATATTGACTCTTATGTCCCCATTTGCTTCTTTGTATCTATTTTCTCCACCTTTAGGGTTTACTCAGTCTCTTTTTGCAAGCTCTCACCATCCTCGTGCTTTCTCTTCTTCCCTCATCAAACCCCATTTTTAGAAAGGCTTGGAGATTGCCACTTACTGCTTACAGTGAGCCTCAGTTTCTGCTTCTCTCAGAGAGAGTTTACAACTCAATGTCCAGCTTTTTACGTCAAATGAAAAGATGTGGCCCCTGAGGAATGGAGAAGGAACCCTCCAGGAAATGATTACATTGTGATGTCACTAAACCCAGCCCTAGGCATTAGCTCTTTGACATTTCACTTTTAGAACCTTATTTTACACTATCCAGACATTGTAATTTTGACTCCTACATACCTGATCATTAGTTATCAGTTCACTGCTATTCACATGATAATTATACCTCACTAAACAGTCCACAATGATATCCCTCATCTATTTATTGGAGGCCACATATTCGGCTGTCATTCTCTGTTAGAAAATACCGTTTCTCAAGTAATAACTTGAACAAAATATGGTGAGGCCCTTTATGTATTCATAAGTAACACAGGACATTTCCCCACTTTAAGAATCAGTATTTCTCAGATATTCACCTTTAATTGACAAATTGTCATTTTAAAATGAAAACATCACCAAGAGAACAGATTTCATGTATTTCACATTTTGTTCTTTCTTCTATCCCTGGCTGAATTTCAACCAAGAACAAGTATTGAGACCACAAAGTGACATGATTGGAAGCAGGATGGAAAACCATCCATGAAATTTCAATAGTCAGCTTCATATTATGTCTTCCCTTTCTCCCAACAAAGTCTGAGAAAACACAAAACCATTTGTTATTTGGAGATAAGCAGCTGTGTTTGGGACAATGCAATTACTAAAACACTCTATACTCTAGGAAAAGAAATGTGCATGTGAACGTTTGTATCAACGCATATGCTTATTGGAATGGCTGTTTGTTGCAGGATGTTTGTCGGTCTGTATATGCACGTAAGGCTATTTACCACACAGTGTTTCTGTCTATACCAATGGTCTCTTGTTTCTAAAAAGAATTTCTAGAAAACACATAAGAATGAGGAAAATAAATCTAAGCTTAGTTGTGCAGGAATTCATCTAACAGCCCAGAAGTTTGTAATAGTAGAGCCCTGTTCGGAGCATATATTTTTCTATGATGACATGAGAAAGGAAAACAAGACCCCTCAAGACTTGCTAGCCTTGAATATTCGTAGACCTAGAGAAACATACACAGCAGAAGGGACAGGATCTGCATAAACCAGGTGTGTATTCACCTCATTGTGGTGACAGCCCAGGGCTTTTTTTTTTTTTCTCCCACTTCCTAAACAAAACCAACAGCATATCAGTAAGTTACAGATTCAAGACTATTGCTTCTGGCATATTTCTAAGATAAAAAATTAAAAGTAGAGATGTTTACACTGTCATTTTTTTCCTTTGTAGCAAAATAAACACGGCAGAAGTTTAGAAGGAATAAAACATAGGTTGAACAATTTCCCTGACCTTGGGGTACCATAGTACTAATTTAGTAAGATAAAGGAAAACTTCAACTTGTCTTTCTAATTTTCAATCACTGTATTGCAGCCTGTACCCAGGATTTTTCTCCTCCAGTGCACTCTACACAGTAGCCAGAGTGACCTTTATAAAACACAAATTGAATCATGCCATCCCTGCTTAACATTTTTCAGTGGCTTCCCATTGTGTTTAAAATCCAAAAATCATACCATAGCCTTCAAAACTCTAGGTGATCTCACCCTTAGGCTTAATTCCTAACTTTCCCTGCCACTGTCCCTTTTACTCAACATGTTTCAGGCTATAAGAACACCTTCTTGTTGTTTCTAACACACCAATCACTTGCCTGCCTTTAGGCCTTTTGGAATCACTGCTCCCTCTGCCTGGAATGCTATTTGCTTCTCTTGGCATGGCTGCTTTCTTCTTCTTCTTCTTCTTCTTCTTCTTCTTCTTCTTCTTCTTCTTCCTCTTCTTCTTCTTCTTTTTTTTCAGGTAGGGACTAAGATGTTAATGTCTAAAAGAAGCATTCTCTAAGAACCCTTTTATTTTCCAACTGAGCACCTGGATTGCTTTCCTAATTTTATTTACTTTTAATTACACACACACACACACACACACACACACACACACACACACACACATCCTGTGCTCACTGGGGCTTCCTCTCTCCTCTTCTAATGCATCTATTGTCAGAACACTACTTGTTTATTCACCGACTGACTAAACCCCACCATGTCACAGTCACTGTTCTTGTCCCTGGAACACTATGATGAAAAAGCACCATGTCTGTCCTCTAACAACTACTGAATTACATATTCTAGGTTTTAAAAAATTCCATTAATTTATTCACACTATTCATTGAATCTAAGATGCATTAAACTCTGTGCTGGGTTCTTGGGCTACACATTTAAGCTAAACAAATTCTGGCTTCCGTGAAAAGTTTATTCTGTAATAAAAAACACAAATAATTACCTAAATTGCTAAGCAATTCCAATTATGATAAGTGCTTCAAAAGTTCAGAGTTCTAGGATTGCATATAAACCCGTCCTAGTCCTGAAGGATGGGAAGGACATAGTTAAGCAAGGGAGAGAGTGTTCTAGAACAGATGGTGGGAAAGCTCTGAAATAGGCAGAAGCTTAGTGTAGTAAGGGTAAGGAAGAGGGTAGTGGGACTAAAACACAAAGAGCAGAGGATGAACTCTGCAAAGTGAGCTGAAAATAAAGCAAGTATTAGATACTGCAATCCTGAGGCGGCTACTCCAAAGAATTGGAATACATTAAAAAAGCAAGAGTAGATCACAAAAGTGAGTGACTAGACTTTTTATTTCTAAAAGATTAAAAATTCTTTTAGTATTAGAGTTGGTCAAGTGAAAAATATCTTAAGTATCTCTGTACCTTTGCTCAGTGCCTGAAACATGGCAGACACACAAAACATATTTACTTAATAAATGGCTAAACAATAAAAGGAGAAAATACACTTCCTATTAAGACTGTAAGTTTCTTGAGGATAGGAAATACGATTTTTTTTGGCATATTTAACATTCTTCCTCTTGACTTCCAACAAAACATATGAGACAAAGCAGATGCTTACTAATATTGTGACTTCTACTCTCTTTCCTTCTCCTATCTGTGCCAATATATCTCCAAGCAATTAGGTCACAAAAGTAGCTACCAGTCTATGTGTTTCCTCCTGTTCTTGCTGCTCCTGGAACTTGAAAATTAATTCATAAGGGGACGTGCCAAAAAGAAGATAAAATATTCCCTCACTCCCAACAGCCACACAGATGCGCAGGTATACACTCATCGATTCCTATGCAAAGCAGAAAATGGAAGAAAGAGAATGTTTTAGGAAATCTGTCCTATGCATTTTGCCTGGTTTTGATGATCCTTATCTTCATTTGCTGTAATCATTGGAATTGCACATTTGCTTAAATGTGTGTGCGATGGCATATGACAAGCAGATGAAAATTGGCAGTCTGGTCATTTCCACTCCAATCAATATTTCCTTCCACTCAATTAGCATGTGCTCTATGGTTTTAAGGCCTCCTTATTGGTTCTGCCATTTTGCTATAAAACTTAAGTGTTGCACTTCCAGGCTGCATCATAATCACTTTATTAGTAGTTGAAACAATTTGTAAAATGTTGAGGGAATATTCTTGCCAAAAGCCCTGGTGTGAGACTGATGTAATGAAACATTCTCACCCTCATAGACTTAAAGACCGTGATGCCTTTTGTTTCTCATACTTAAAATCTTTTTTTTTAACCAGAAGACAACAACTATTATAAAAAGTTGTATTATTTTTGTCTCCTTACATACTTTTGCCTTTTATATTGCTGTGACTATCATTTGGTTTATCTTTTCCTCCCTGTCCTCCTTTGCTACTGCATTTTTTGCATTTTACGAAAACCTCATGATGTATGTTTTTATTGAGTAAAGTGCAACCTACTGTTTTCAAAGAGCCTCCACTAACTGGGTTTGTGATGGGAGTACAATCACTGAGTATAGGGGAGAAAAAGGAAATTAATTTAGTCTTTGAAGTCTTAGCAGAAAAACCTTCTTTTTCTTTCTTTCTTTCTTTCTTTCTTTCTTTCTTTCTTTCTTTCTTTCTTTTTGTTGAAAGAGAGAGAGTGTGTGCATGTGGGGGAAAGGGGCAGAGAAAGAGACTCTTAAGCCCGCTTCACACTCAGTGGAGTCCAACACATTGCTTGATCCCACAACTTTGGGATCATGACCTCAGCCAAAATCAAGAGCCAGATGCTCAACCAACCAAGCTACTCAGGGACCTCTGAAGTCTTACAAGAAAAACTTAACTACAAGTTTTCACTTTTCTAAGATTACCTTGGTCTGGCACAAAATCTTCCTCTCTATCTTCTGATGTTAATGTCTACTCAGTGGTCAGATGCTTTAGCTTTGTGTTCTATATAGTTTCTTGATCTAGACTGGCTTTCCTGTAATCTGGAGTTTTGAATTAGTCATCCTTCTTCTACCTTGTGGACCTCCTCATTCTCAAAGCCACCAATGCTGATAGGGAGAGGGGTTTTCATCCTAATTGTATTACAAACTCTTAGTAGTCTACTAAAGGGAAGGCCTCTCTTACAATTTTTCTTACAGTTCTCTTTTTCAAGAAATTTCAAGGAAATTGGTGTCATCTCCTCCCTAGATTGGGATAGAACAAGTGACACCACATATTTATGCACCCAACTTATATTTTTTTTTCTGCCAAGAATCAACTTGATTCTAAGATAAAGGGTGAATGAATTCTCCTCTCCCACCTCAAGTAATCTCTGCTTAGTTGGGGCTGATGTTTTTTGAGAGGTCTCCTCTGAGTACTTTTATAGGCCCCATTTGGAGTTCTATTATTTATGCAATAGGACTCACCACTCAACTTGAAAACTGAACCTCTAAAGAGCCCTTCTGGTATGCTAGAGGTTACTGGACCACATATAGATAACAAATTCATACTTCTATGAGATTCTTATAGAAGTCTCATATGTCTTTCTACTAAACTAAAATAAATAAATAGGTGTGTATGTTTAGCTGATTATATCTGCAATTCCAAAAGAAAATCACACAAAATACTTTTTACTAAAGTTATTTTCTTTGACAATAAATTAATATTTGCATCATTGTACTGAAAACCCTTAAGAGAACACCCACAGGGGGAAAAAACATTCCTAAGATTGTTTTAAAGAATCCAGTTCTCTTGCAGTTCAAGTGCTTGGTGAATATCAACCATATGAAAACCTAAACCAGAAAAGGACAGTGTCTATATTCGAAATAAAATTGTACATTTATATAAACAGAATGAATTTACTAGATTTTCATATAACACTTTGTTCCCTATTTTGAAAGGAGAAAATGATACCAAAGTGTACATGGTTCTGTCTGTAAGTTAGTGTTTTCCTCCATATATTCATTTTTATTCAGATTTTTTTATAATAGCCTTATAATTTAAAATTTTTAATTGTAGATAGCATGACCAAACACAAGGGAGGCCCCAAGGATTACTTTGGAAAACCTGCTGAATAGACATATTAAAATAAGACAATATATGTAAGTAGAAGTATTTACAGTAAAACAATTTTGTTTCAATTTATGGACTTCTTTACATCCACTCTGTCTCTTTCCACAAAGTAATAACGCAGGACATAAACTAGAGGAAAAAAAAAGAAAAAGCAAACAAAGTATGGGAAATATATCTTGGTTTCATTTGTGTCAAAACAGCAATAAACTGGAAAAATATATTCAGCTAAGGTGCTATTTGGATTTTATTTATAAAGGCTACCATCTCCAGCCTAATGTTCATTAGCTTTGTCCTTGTTGCCTAGTTACAGATTTATAATTTTTGTCTCTCTTGTTATTGACGACTCTAATGGAGAGAGCAGTAACTGAGGGCCTGATGAAAACACTTTTCATCTCAATTCAGAGATGTTAACATTTTTTGTATGTCCAGTGCTGCTGATTACAATGATCTGGGAAAAGAATGGTCCTAAAAAAATCAGTGAGAAGGACCTCAGGGGTGGTCTGAGATGGCCTGTCTTTGTTTGGTTAGGTAAGTGTACTATTAAAAAGTTTTATAAACAGGATTTGCTTGTGAAAAAGGTATTGAACAAGGTTAGCGATTCTGCCCTAATGTGCCACAGATAGTTAGGTGTGGTGGTTACATTATTAAATGTACTTCTTACCAGAATAATGTCAGGAATCACCTGTAGATCAAATAAATACAATTATAAATGTTACATTGAGGTTAGTGAAATATTTGAAATCAAAATTGTGGCCCTATAGTTGAATACCAATATTGACAATGAAGACGGATAACTTATCAGGTTCTGAAAAAGCCTAATTTTACAAGTTTAGGGTGCTCTGGTCTATGAATGTTTTCAAGCTCCCAGTAGTATCCCGTATTATATTTAAATTTCCATATCTTGATGAACTTTATTTCTAGTAAAGCAGAGACAGAAGCATTAGATGACAAATGAGACGCAACCTCTAGATCAATGCTTCTGAAAATGTAGTTTGGGGATCAGCTGTATCAAGATCACCAGAACTTGTTAGAAATGCATATTCTTTGGCTGTTTCCTAGACCTACTAGGTAAGCTCTGGGGTGAGGCCCAGCAATCTACATTTTACAATCCAGGTGATCATGTTACACTTTAAGCTTTGAGAACCACTACTCTAGAATAAGGTGTCCCAACCTCTGCACTCTGGACATTTTGGACTGGATAATTATTTTGAAGGGCTGTTGCCCACATTGGCATATTAGGAGGTATATAAGCATTCCTGGATTCTACCTACTAGATATCAGCAACATGCACCCCAGTTGTGACAACTAAAAATTTCTCCAGACATTATCAAATGAATCCTGAGGGGAAAAATCATCCTTGAGTTCAGAACTACTGCTCTAGATCAGTAACTTTAAACTTTATTTGGATCTTGTTAAAATGAGTATTTCTGTGTCCAAACTCTGCAGCTGATTTAGGAAATGTATAGAAGGACTCTATGATCTGTATCTTCAAGAGGGATCACCAGTGGCCCATGAGCTATACTGTAAAAAACAAAGCCTCTGAATCAATGGTTCTCAAATTTTGCTATGTTAAAAAAAAAAAACCTCTATCTATCTTTCTAAATATCTATTTATCTATTATCTGTCATCTATCCATCCATCCATCCATCCATCCACCCACCCATATCTTTGTGTGGGTGATTCCAATAGGCTACCATATTTAAACAACTTCTCTAACTCAGTTGTTTTCTGTGTTGAATGGATATTGGAATCCATGTATTGGATTCTGGACCTTATAAAATTTTTCATGCCCATGCCTTGCCTCAGACAATTACATCACAAACTCTGGGATGGGTCTCTGACATTAGAAAAGTGATTTTCAAATTTTGCCACACAGTGGAATCATCTGAGGATCTTTTAAAAGCAATGAGACCTGGCTCTCAGCCCCATTCTGATATAATCAGTATCAGGTTTGAACTTCTGGTTTCAGGAGATTTTAATGTGCCATAAAATTAGGGCACCATTACATTAGAATATCTCAGAAGCTTTTCATAAGTTCCTAATGGGAAAAAGGGGTTGAAAAACTGCCATGAGCTGTTCCCAAGTCTAAAGCTTAAGTGGCTAGTTTAACTTGTTCTTTCTTTAAAAAAAATTAACATTTATTTATTTTTGAGACAGAGAGAGACAGAGCATGAACGGGGGAGGGTCAGAGAGAGAGAGGGAGACACAGAATCTGAAACAGGCTCCAGGCTCTGAGCTGTCAGCACAGAACCCGATGCGGGGCTTGAACTCATGAACCACGAGATCATGACCTGAGCCAAAGTCGAACGCCTAACCAACTGAGCCACCCAGGTGCCCCAACTTGTTCTTTCTAATAGTGAAAGAAAAGTAAATGATCCCATTGAACACTATGAATTGCTCATAGCTGATGATGCCTGAATGAAATTTAGAGCATCAAATATGAAGAAGTCTTCATGTTTCAGCCTTGGCAGAGACTTAATAATAACAGAGAATTTGGTATTCTTTAGAAAAGGGTGTCTTATGGTCTATGAAGAACCAGTAATGCTCAAGTTGTACTCCATATATCTACACATAATTGGGGATGATTACTAGGCATCATTATTTTCTAAAGAATCCCAAGTGATTCCAATAGTACAGCAGCGTTTGGGAAACACTGTTGCTTTTTTAGTACTATCAGCAGTCAACCATTTGTCAACAATTGCCTGCGAATCCAAATTCTTTGAGAGCAAGAATCAGGCCTGTGACTTCTTCATATATTCTCTGATTTTTTAAAGAGTGTCTCTTGCCCTTTGAACAGATATTTAATGGGTTGATTAATTCAATTAGGCAGTTGAGGCTATTCAATACTCCACAATTATGTCATTTGCCTGCATATAACTCAGGATGTTTAGATAGATTCCTGATAGACTCCTTCAGGAGCAAAGGATCAAGAAATAGATTTATTTATCTACTCAGCATTTTACACTTGAATACATGTTATGTGTGTTTACACATTCATATATAAAAATACATATACATGCACACACACAAGCAAGCAACATATTGTGCTATATTTGATTGGAGTTATAAGAAGGAAAAATAGAACTCTCTGCTTTAAACAAGTTTTCAATAGGGAAAAAAATATGGAAATCAGTTTTTCCAAAGAGCTCCTCCTGTAAATCCATTATGTCCTCCCAATAAACTAATACAAAGTACCAACCTTTCTTTTAAAGTTCAAAGAAGTCTTTGCCTGAATGATACACTTTTGAGATCTTCTCTTTCCTCTTAGCCACTAATCAAATGAAGACTAAAAGGTTATCTATATACCAGGCAAGGAGCAACATATGGAGTGCAAGAACTTGCAGCAACATAACAAGTGAAATGGACCTCACTCTTACTTCACTTCAGTCAAGTTTTCTAGCAAAAGTCCTCTATTTTATAGTCATGATGGGATTTTCTGGTTTTGTTGTTTCCTGTCTTGTTTCCTTGGACTTGGTTTAACACTAGCAATTTAACTCAATTTCTGTTTAGGTCTCTTTTACATAAAGTCCCCCACTTGTGAAATAAATAACTTGAACTCAGTAGTCCTGTACTGTTACTTATTTTAAATAAATGAATCTTAATTTTTCACAGAATTTCACTGAAAGATTTAACATATGTAACATTCCCAAGCATAGCTTGTCTGCTTGAGCAAAGAAGGCTACCCACAGCATTCCTCATATAGCTTCCTCTGCCCCTGAGGTGATATCCCGAATGCCTGGTCTCTGGAGAACACAATTTGAAGAGCATCAAGTTAGATCTTTCTCTAATTACTTTCAACTCTAGGAACTTTGGTTAATTTTTGTTGGCTAATATGAGCAATTCTAGACCTGTACCAAATAGAGAATTTACGTAGATCCAGTTGAGGTACCATGCAGAGGGTGTAAACACTGAGACACATCCATCACACACAGAGATTTCAATGCAGATCACATGTAGAGATATGAATTTTTCTCTATCTGCCAGAAACATAACAGAAACTCCTCTGTGCACCAAAAGAAATTGTGCCCTTTCAAATATTAAATGTCATCTATAGAAATGCCAGGCACCATTAAATATGGAGAGAAAAAATTGGAAAAGATTGCAGAGTTTTATTGCCCTCTTTTTCGCAAGTCACTTGTACACACATCTTACTTTAAAAGAAAACCCTAAACCTCTATACAAGAGTTATTCCCTCTGCAGCTGTTGTAGAGATATGACAGGCTGGAATACAGTGTTGATTGAAGAGTGGGATTTTAGTACAGTGAGATTTGTTTGTGCTTTGGACTGCATGCTTTGCAGTTTTATGGAAGGATGTACTATTTCTCTGAACATTGTCCAGCAAGCTGCAGCACAATGCATCTTAACAAACTCTATTTCGTGGGGAATAAATAGCATGCTGGGACTTCCATTAGGACCCAATGCAAAAACATTTTGTGATGAGGTTCCCAAAGCATCTCAGAACATACATATAAATAAGCGGATGAAGTTCAGAAAACACCTTATGGAATGAGCTAACCGCCTTCAGTGGAAGAGGCAGGAGAGCTGAGGCTAGTCTCCCATTGTTTACTGCTGGTGGTGAGAATTAATAATGGATATTCTAAGCATATATTATTTATCAGACCTGATCTTGGACCACACAAATCTATTGAGGTCACCAAAGCTATCTTTTATTTAAAATCCAGGGCCCAGAAACTAGAAAACAAAGAGGAACAAAGTAAGTTAACTGATACTAGATAGGAAAGATATCATTATAAATGTCTCTTTTCTACGACAGAATTTTTCTCAGCCCGAAGTATTATTGAGTTTTCTTGCAGGGGGCAGGAGTGGGGGATAAAAAGTACCCCTTGGTTTAGAAATGGCCATCTGAGATCTTTTAAATAATGAAATGCTAGGTGTGTGATACCATCAGAAGATGATATAAATTTCTAAATAGATTATAACCTAACTTTTGGGGCTTCTCTACATGAAATATCAGTAAGCAATTTCACTTACCTTGCACTAAAATGCCTGGTTCATTTGCTCCCTGATGTGGAGACCTTTTAGCATGAGAAAGCACGGTTCAAATTGATTCCTTTCTCTACTCCCTTATCTGTCTTCACAAACATAAAAAAAATTGCTCTTTCTTCAGGACTCTCTTTGCATTTCATTTACATCCCTTTACTTACCCCTAGATTGATGCCAACTTCTTCAGGGCAGGGCCATACCTTTCATTTCTCTGCAAATCCAACAAACATTCATCAGTTTTCCATGTAATAAACCCTGTTGGATAAATGAAAAAAATGATTAATAAATAAAAATATGAAAAAAGTGCCAAGTATGAGTAAAAATAGAATATTCTTATAAAACAAATGTGATTCTCTAATAAAATCTATTTTGAAAAGGGTTCTCATTTCTGTGCAAAATTCCATCTTAGAATTTTAAAGGCTCTGGGAGAAACAACTTATTATGTATATAAATATTTTTTTAGGTCACTGGGTATGGCCTGGGATGGGTTCTGACAGACTCTCATTTGCTTTCCTGAGGGTGGTGCTGAATGCTCAAGTCTGTGCAGTTTCTCCCAATCTGCCCAACTTTCTCCCAGTCTGTCCAACTTTCTGCATTTGCTCACCTGCTGTCTACAAAGTCTCACTCTCACTGCTCTCAGAAGCAAGCACAGAGTAATGCCCATGGAGCTGGGGCAAAGTATGTCAGTGAGGTGCAGGGAGTTTGGGGGTACCCATCAGCCACGTGGCAGGGGTCTGCAGGTGATGCATCTCCAGCAGCTCTCAGACATGCATCCTGATGGAATCTGCAAAGTGATTAATAGGATCTGGGTCTCTTTGCTGCTTTCTGAGAGCCCTGACTATGGTTTTCCTAGCCTTCCTCTATCTCCAATTCATGTAGCACACCTCAGTATTTTGGATGGGGCAAGGAGTGGATCTCTGACAGTGTTTGCATTGCTGGGGAAGGCTGGTTCTCACAGACGTGTTCCCACTTTCCCCTGTGGGAGAAATTATGGGTTGAGAAGATTACTCTTGGAACTGAGCTGTGTCACCTTGAAGGTGGAGTGACACAGGTAAAATAAAGGTGGTCCTCTTACATTCTTCAATGCTTCCAATCTGGGATTTTTTTTCTCTAATGGAGTGCTGTAAGTTATTTGCTTGACTCCCGACTTCCATAAAGGGACTCTTGTCCATGGGTGATTGTCAATATCAGTGTTCTTTGAAAAGAAAATGGTAGAAAGCTATTTCAACTTTTTGATGACATCACGATACCACATTTTCTTTATCCATTCATCTGTTGATGGACATTTAGGTTGCAATGAACATGGGAGTGTAGATACCTTGTCAAGATAGTGATTTAATTTCCTTTGGATATATATCGGTCAATAAAACTGATTCCTTCTGATATATATCATGATATTTATATATATATATATATATATATATTTATATATATATGTATATGTATATATACATATATATATATATAGTTAACAAATTGTAATACATTTAAAGTGTTTAACATGATGATCTGATATATGTATACATCATGAAATGATTCCCACAATCCAGTTAATCAACACATCCATCACCTCACACATTTACTTTTTTTGATGAGAACACTTCAGATATACCCTCTTAGTAAATTTCAATTATAAAATACTAATTATAGTCATCATTAGATTCTCAGACCTTGTTCATCTTATCACTGAAAGTTTGTACCCTTTTACCAACCTCTCCCCATTCCCACCACCCACCAGCCCCTGACAACCATGATTCTACTCTCTGTTCCTATGAGATTGACTTTTGTTTGTTTGTTTGTTTGTTTGTTTCCACATATAAGTAATATTATGCAGTGTTTGTCCTTCTCTGTCTGGCTTGTTTTACTTAGCATTATTCCCACGAACTTCATCTATTTGTTGCAAATGGCAAGACTTCCTTCTTTGGTAAGGCCAAATAATATTCCATTGTCTATGTCACACTCTCTTTGTCCATTCCTTTATTGATATCACTTTAAATTGTTTCCATACCTTGGATATTGTGCATATGCTGCAATGAACATGGGGGTACACATATCTCTTCAAAAGAATGATTTTATTTCCTTGAGATATATACCCAGAAATGGGATTGTTGGATCATATGGTAGTTCTAGTTTTATTTTTGAGGAATCTCCATAATTTTTTCCATAGTTGCTGGACCGACTTATATTTCTACCAACATCATACAAAGTTCCCTTTTCTCCACATCCCCCTCAGCATTTGCTGTCTCTTGCCTTTTTTGATAACACTCATTCTAATAGCTATAAGGTGATACCTCATTATGGTTTTAGCTTGCATGTACTTGATGAGTAGTGATGTTGAGCACCTGTTCATGTACCTGTTGGCCATGTCCATGTTTTCTATGGGAAAATGCTTATTGAGATCCTCTGCCCATTTTTTAATTGAATAGCTTGACTTATTTTTTCTGTCGAGTTGTGTGAGTTTCTTCTATATTTTAGATATTCCTATCAACCGTTAGGTTAGCAAATACTTTCTCTCATTTCATAGATTGACTTCTTATTTTGTTGATTGTTTCTTTTGCTGTGCAGAAACTAAAAAAAAGCCATTTTTCTTATTTCATGTTCCATCTTCAGACCTAAGACGTTGTCTACAATTGAATAAATGCCCAGAAATTTTTAATTTTAATAAATACATACCTAACATGAGTAAATATCAAATAGGTCATTATATATTGAAATGCTTATGAAAAAGATTCAAGTGGAGTTTAATTTTAATCTCGGTCTCAAAAGACGTGTATGAGCTGATTAGAAAGGACAAGGGAAGGCTTTCTAAATTTGGGGAAAGGATACAGAAACATGTGTTGGATTATGAGACACATGTGGGAGATGTTGAGAGCCTAGATTGTCATATTTGTGGTGGATCAATTTAATAGAGTAACACTTAACAGCAATCAATTTCTTACTTTCTATGTATCTGGCATAGTTACTCATTTCACAAATATTTACCAAATGCTTAATTTATGTTGGGAAATGTTCTAAACACTAAGGAAATATAGTGGAAAAAAGATCTGAAGTTTCTGTCCCTGGAGACAAAAAGAAAAAGGACACAAATACAATAATTTGTGTATACTAAATGCCATGAAGGAAATAAATAGGGACATGTGATAGGCCTTGAGGTGAAAAGGCTGAAGAAGACATCCTGCTCAAACAGGGTAGTTCATGATTTATTGATTTAAGTGGTGAAGCAAAACAAACAAAACTGAAAAAAAAAAACAAAAGATAATGAAGTAAGTGCTATGATAGAAGTCTACATAAAGTGCAGTCTCATTAGGGGGCATTATGGTCAGGAATTTGACTCTGAGGTCAGAACAATAGTTGTGATATCTGGGTAAGATATTTCAACTCTCTGAATCTCAGAATCTTTATTTGTGAAAGGTGCATTATTGTAGTTGAATTTTCAGGATAATCCAATAAAGTAAGTCATGTGAAGCTTCTTCTAGTATATACATAGTACTCAAAAAATTATCTCTTATCATTATTATAGATTTACTTTATTTAATTGTTATTAGAGCCATGGCCTGTATCAATTAACTCTTATGGTTCCCAATTCACTTATGCCTTCTCGCCACAATATGGAGCTGAAGCCCCAAGAGATTATATACTTTTTACAAAGTCATATGGCTGGGAGTAGGTTGCAGTTCAGGTCCCTGTGTACTTAATGACTATGTTACTCAGCTTTCTAAGCTTAGAAGTGGAGGCAAAGTGTGAACTTGACCCTGAATGACGACCAAGATTTTATTAGGCAAAGATAGGAAGGGCATGATTGATTCAACATTGGCAAGGACACAGAAACTTGAAAACACTCGGCATATTAGGAAAATAGAGACACTTCTTCATGGCTAGAGTTTGTTTATGCTGCAAAGGTAAGAAAATGCTGGAAAGTGAAATTAAAAGTTAGGATGGAGCAGTGGTTCTCAACATTTTTAGTCTAAGGACCCCTTAACACAGTTAAAACAGTGAAAATTCCCAGAGAGCTTTTGTCTATGTTGGATTTACTGATACTTTTTGCATTAGAAATTAAAATCAGGGGCACCTGGACAGCTCAGTCTGTTAAGCGTCTGACTCTTGATTTTGGCTCAGGTCATGATCTCACAGTTTGTGCATTCAAGGCCAGCATTTAACTCTGTGCTGACAGCACAGAGCCTGCTTGGGATTCTCACTCTCCCTTCCCCACTCATGCTCTCTGTCTCTCTCTCTCAAAATAAATAAGTAAACTTAAAAAAAAATAAGTTAAAAATTTAAAAATGTCTTAAAAGTTTATTCACTTGTGTGTAAGAATAATGGGCTCATTACATGTTCAGAAGAAAACTATATTTTTTACAGATCTCTTTAATGTGTGGTACATTAGTTTCCTATGCAGCCTAAAAAATTACCACTAACTCTGAGGATTAAAACAACAAGTATTCATTACCTCACAGTTGCTGTGGGCGAGAAGTCCAGGGCTCACCGCACTGTGTCCTCTGCTTAGGATCTCACAGCATTGCACTGAGGGTGTTGCCAAGCTATGTTCCCACCTGGAGGCCCAAGCAGGGAAGACCACTTGAGTTGCTGGCAGAACTCATTTCCTTGCCATTGTAGGGCAGAAGTTCCTATTTTCTTGTAGACTGTTGGCTAGGGGCCACTCAGCTTTTAGAGCTCGACAGCAATTCTTTACCATGTCATTCTCTTAAAACCTGGCAGCTTCCTTCTTCAAAATTAGCAAAGGGGTCTCTGTCTCCAGTCTAAGATGAAGTCTTGCATCATGAAATACAATCGTGGCCATGATATCCCATCACCATTTCCATGGTCTATTTGGTAGGAGAAAGTTACAGATTCCAAAGGGTACAGGATGATACAAGGGCATGGATACACAGTATGGTGTGTCTGACACATGGCTGAATAAAAAGCAGCTAAATTTTTACATAGGTTTTTGTATTCAACTTGTGACTGAATATTTTGATAATCATTCAGGTAATTGTAGACATTCTTTAACATTACATAAAAAGTCAACAAATGGTAGTTTCTTGGAGATTAGTTGCAAAACAGAAAGTGAAACACTGTCAATGAGCTTTTCAAAGTGTTACATTAAAATTCATTGGTTTTTCCTGCTTGCATTATTTTGACCTCATAGACCCTCTGAAAGGTCTCAGGGATTCCTGAATCCCCAGAGCAATAGTCTAAGAACCACTGGGAAAGAGAATTCTAAATAAGTGCAAAAAGTTAGGAAAACCTTCTCTTTTTGTATATAGACAGAACAACATAGAGATTAAGGGCATGGCCTCTGAAGTCAGCCTTCTTGCAGCTAAATCCCTGTGCCACCACTTATGAACTGTGTGAGTTTCAGCAAATGAAAACACCTTGAACTTTAAATTACTAATATGTGAACACTACTAGAAATTATTTGATGAGATCATTGTGAGACTTAAAGAGAACGCACATAGAGTGGTAGGTTCAGTGCCCAATAAACAGTGAGTGTTAAGTAGGTAAATGTATCAGCATGCGCTAGTAGATATTTTCAAGTATGGGAGGTAGAGGAACTGTCCCACAGGACTGAAGTAATCACATGACTGATCTACTATAGGAGTCACACATTCAAGCCAAGCTGATGCTCTTTTAGGAGCTCAGAAATAATGTTTTCCACAAAATCTTGGACCTTCTGCTAGCTGTGTTTTACTACTTGCTTTTCCTCCTCCAAGGAGACTTCTGTTTAGTTACCACCTAAGAGGACTCATTATCTTTTTCATGCTCATCTCTAACCTTTAAGACAAGCTCAGTAGCATGGAGAGACACTAGAGGGGTGGGTATTTTGGCACCTGCAACCTTGTCTATATCTGGAACAGAAATGTGTGGCTTTTCCCATATAATTTTTCTTGTTTTCACATCATCATGAAATTTGATGTATTCATCAACAAAGATTATATGTTGTTGTATGATCTCTTGGGCTTACATTAATGAATAATTAGACCCCATCCTCAGAAGGGTTACCAGTTGTGGTGATAACAAAGCTAGACAATTTATCTCGCCCTTTAACATGGCTACACTCTTCCGGAAATTCACATTCTGTTTATCCTACCCCTGTCTTTACCAATAGTAAACCAACTCAGTTAGGCCAGAATTGTAGGAGGCCATGGCTTGGGAGAATACTTGCTTAAGTGACCTCCATCTCCACGTCAGAAAACTGACTGCAGAAAAAGGTAACTACTTTGGAAACAGAATCAGCTGATTATTAGTTATGCCTTTGTGGCATACTAATAAGGGCAAAACTACCCATCTGGAACACCTCAGGCTGATGCAAGACTACACCCCATACCGCATAAACTGTGGGGCATTCTTAGAGTTGAGTGTATCATAACTTAAGAGTGAAAAGTGGAGGCAGGATATTTTTAGAGAATCCAGTCCTTAGCTTAATCAGATAAAGTATCTGGATTAGGCAGCAGGGAGGGCTGATATGCTTCTGCATTTTGAAGAAGCCAAGAATTAGGTTTATCAAAGGCACCCCAGGTAACAATGAAGGCTAAGGTCATCTAGTCTAAAGGATGGACAATTGAACTGTATTTAGGTTGGGTATGTCCTCGCCCATGGTCATGATGCCAAACTGGCCTTCACCATGTTTTAGGTGAAAGCCTTGAAAAAGGGCTCATGATGGTCCCATGGCATAGTTCAGTATGTTGGCATCTGACAACTTTGTCCAAGGAAAGGGACACCTTAGAAATCCAGGAGATAGTAATGCACATAAGGTTTCTGTTTTGATTATCACTTTCCCACAATAATGATACCAACCTTGTGGTGATGGAAGCCTTAAGATTAGCACGATCCTTTTGTGTCAGCCCCGACTTGCTTTAGCCATCACTATGTTCTACATCACGGTTTTTCAACAACACCACTATTGACATTTTGGGCCAAATGATCTTTTGAGATTTGTGTGGGTGCGGGTGGTGTACATTAGAGAATGTTTAGCAGCTTCCCTGACTTATAGTCATAAGATGCCAATAGCACGCTTCCCTCCCCAAAGCTGTGGCAACCAGAAATGTCTCCAGACATTGCTAAATTGCCAAAAGTCTCCTGGGGTCAAAATCATCCCTAATTGAATTCCAGTGATAATGCTATATTAATAGCATTATCTGCTCCAAGCATATGCATCTGTAACCCAAAGTTTGTATCACAGTTTTGGATGGGGCTGTTCAAGTTTTATTATAAAAAAATCAACATATTTAGTGTCCCAAACCCAAAAATAAATACTCAAAAAGACGTATCATTAAGATATTAGCTTAAAAAAACCCCTCAACTTTCATACATTTATACAAACTTTTATACTAACTACTAATAACATGATTTGTGTACCTGATTCACCTTGGTTGATTTTGCCTAAAGCAACTGACTACTTCCCTTTTCTCTGTAACAACCTATTTCAGAGCAATTTTGTCTTCCAACCCTGATATTTTCTTACAATCCTCAGCACTACAAATAACCTCCAAGTACGCTAGTATCTGGAGTAAGGATAAATAACTCAGAGATTCCCTCAAAGATATCTTTTGTCAAACCAATGAGCAGGATATGGAAAATATCAGACCACCGGAACAAGCAGCTGAATGAAAGCTATGTTCTGGTTCTCTTGTAGACACATTCTTACTACTTATTTTTACTTAAATGAAGAGAACCTGTTCTTGGGACTCTCATTATGATGTCGGTTATTAGTGTTATGACTTCTGACCTTAATTTCCCACCATTCACAAGCATTATTACTATGTTCCAATGCCTTCTGTTATAATAAAACAAGCTTTTCAATCTCTCCTTTACAGTAGGTTATGATATCAGACAGAAAAAAAGATTTTATGTTACAGAAATTGATGGACTCCTGATGGTGCGACTGCCTTTCCAGGTCCAAGGTTGCAAAAACCATTTTCCACATACCAAATGTACCAGAGCACTTAGACCCCCTTTGCTTCAGGGAAGAGGGACTAGAGAGATGGTATAGGATGGGATTACATCTGTACCATCAGCTTACTGATTTGTTCCCAGGACAAACACCCCAGAGGGTGAAGCTATTATATAAGGCATTGCAACAAAGTCAACCAACTCTCAGATAATATTTCTGGGTTCACATTCTTTTGGTTATTATGTATTTCCTTATTCATTTCCTTCCCTTGCCTTCTTAAAAATATTTTTATGATGTATTTTAAACATACTGGAGAGAACAGGGAATAATAAGACAACTCCTATACAGATAAATCTCAAAAACACACAGTGAGTTAATATAGTAAGTTGAAGAATAATATATTGAGCATGATATATAAAGCTTGAGAACCTGCAAAAGTATAATGCAATGTTTATCAATATTGAATATTAATATTTTGACATGCTAAATCAATATATTTTTAAAAAAAAGAGTTAAAAAGGTTGCAGTACAGTTGAAATCCTCATGCTTCCCCCCCTTCAGAAAATAACCCTATAATTATATTGGAGTTTATGTTTCTCTCATGTTTTTATGATATTTTTGCATATGTAGATACCCATATAAAATATGTTGCACAGTTCTCTATGTCTTCAGATTATAAATAATTGGCATTTTAAAAGATGTATCATGCATATCATCATCATTGAGATTTTCCACGTTGTTGTATATAATCAATCCTAGTGTATCAATTTCACTGAATAACCTTTGATAATTGTATTAAAATTTATCTGCTTATCTTTGTCTTTTTGATAGTCTTTAAGATTTTTCCCTCTAATATTTTGAAATTAGAAACACTGTTATAATTGGCATTCTTATTCATACCTCTTGCGAACACCCTCTAAGAGTTTTTGACATTAGCCACAGAATGGACTTACCAATTCTGTAGGATCATATAACCTCAGGTTTTAGCATACAAACTTAGTACTGGCGGCGCTGTAGTCCTATTTTCTGATCAGGACCAAAGACACTACTGCAGGGGGTTTCAATATCCCCAACCATATCTTCACATCTGGTAAGGGAGGTCTGATATCCCTTTTCTCACTTCCTCAACAATAGTCATTTTCAGGACTTCAAATACTATCCCTATGCTGACATCACCCAATTTGGTAGTCCCAGCTCTGAAAAAGGGCAGAAACCTGAACCTAGCCCTAAATAGCTACTTCATTCATTCATTCATCCATTCATTCAAAGAAAACACATTTATTAAACCTCGACCAGAAATATCAAAATCAAGATTTCACTGAATCCATCTTTTATATTTCTTTTTGACCTCCATTCTGAGTCTACTTTGTCCAATTCTTACTTCTCACTGCAGATAGAACAGTCTTTTTAATTTGAAAATTTGGTTATGTAACTACCCTATTAAATGACCTTCAATAGCTCTCCATTGCTTTCATGACCTCAAGGTTAATGTAGCAGACGTATTTTTCTCTTCAGTCACCATTACTCTGTAAACTACAATTTACAGATGAAACTTCTAGTCTTCAACTCCAGTTTACAGATGAAACTATATTAACAGCTACTTACAGTTGTTGTGCATTCTCTCACTGCTTGTATTTTCACTGCCTAAAATTCCTCTCTCCCCTTCTTCACTAGGCTAACTCTTCTGGGTGAGGGTCCAGTGCTTTATTTGGACTTCCTGTAGCATACTCTGGGGATTTATTTCATATTACATATCATGCCACGCTTACATTGGCAGCCTGCTTACTCGTCTCTCACTTTACTCAGGATTCCTTGAAGGCAGGGTCAGTGCCTTACATCACTACCTTCCTGTCACCTAAAATTGAGGTGATACATAGCCAATTCTAATCAAATTATGGGACAAGCACATTGAAATGAATTCCTCAAGATCATGCAGTTAGACCTGGGTGTGGAATTCAAGCCTACTTATTTTCAGTACAGGCCTGGTTTCCATCACCAATTAGACAATGTGTCATTTTTAAAAGTAATATCAAAATATACGAGTGTCATACAACATTAAGGTTGCCAAGGGAACATTTCTGTGCCCAAAATGTCATTTTTCTTTACTGACTGAATCCTAAAATTCCATCAGCAAGAATATATAAAGAGTAAATATTTCAATGCAAATACTCTAAAGAGAGGGAATAATGATTTACATTTACTCTATAGTTTATCCATTTGTACTGAAGTAAAAATGATGATATAAGAATCTCTCCTGGTAGTAGATAAAGAAGCAGAATTGAGGACCTAAAATGCTACAAACATTGAAGAAAAGGCAAAATGCCAGAGATGCTGAAATTAAGTTCCATTCGCCTCATCTTGGGCTGATACTTTTTAAAACCACATTTACCAGTGTGGTACCTCAATTACTCTACTTGCTCCTGCTTGTTTTTTGACATTCACATTCAAAGTAACTTATTTAACACTCAATCTGTTCTTTTCAGAACAACTGTGACAGTCAAAACCATTAAAGATGTACATCTAATATAGTAACAAAGACTATAAAAGCAATTACACAATTTATGGTAATTAGATCATCATTACAAAAGTTTGGGTGGTGGGTACTTTTGGGAGAAGATGATTGGTGTTGGGACGGAACACAGGAAATGCCATGGTGGCAGCAGTGGTTTCTTTTACTTTTCCTCTTTTCCATTTTAAACTGGGGATTATGTGTTCACATTAAGCTTCACATTTATGTTTTGTGTACTTTTCCATATGTGTGCTTTATTTCAAAATTTAAAAATTACGAAAAGGAAAAAAAAACAAAAGTGAAACGAAGATAGATATTTAAAATAAAAGAAATACGAGAGAAAATTTATGAGTCCAGTATAAATATTAGCAAACTAAGAGGTAAAATGAGAAGGATTTTTAAAGAATATAATCATGGGATGAGGCTGAAATGTATTGATTTCTAGCTAACTGAGAAAAAGAAAGAGATAGAAAGATTCTATTAGGCAAGTATTCTTATATCAATAATTCTTATTGATACCATTCTTATTCCCCTATTTTATATGAAGAAAACTAAAGACAAGGGAATTGAGCAACTACTTGTCTAAAGTGGGAACAAAGAAAGCAGTTTCTGACAGATGGGGTCTGGAACCATCAGCTGTGTTTTGGTGCTCACCTGTAGAACATAAATAATTCCACCACCATCAACATTAGACAAGGCCCAGCCACTCTGTAATCATGACGGATCATGAAAAAACCAGAATTCTTTGAAATGATACCTGAGCATGCTCACAAAAACAAGAACATTATCCAAATCACAAAGTGACCAAACACACTCGTTTCCTGGCTAATGAGTGATTGCTACTTCTTTACCAATTATAATTTTAGCTTTAGCCTATGCTTCCTTGCTTCTAGATAAGGGTTAATGCGATAAACAGGCATAAAATTAACCATACTTCATAACAGTATCCAAGCCAGAGCAAAGCCTCACTTTGCTTAAACTCTTTTCAAAATAACTAACACAACACCAACTCCTAAAATAATTCTTGTCTAACACCTTCTTACTAGAAGTCCCATGGTATGTTTTCCCTCATTGCAAAAAGCAGGATACCCAACCCATTCAATTACAGGTATGTTACTGGTTTACTATTGATATAGGAGTTTTGTTTACAGGTAAAGAGGAGAAAATAATAGAGCAGGTTTTGAGATAGAAATGAAGAAATTTGTACACATGACAGTCTTCCTTCCCATACTGCCAAATATCTTGGTTCCTGAATCTTTGCTTCCTCATGCTGAAGCGGACATGTTACATTTAACACCTATGTTACACAATAGTTTGAATATCTCAAGAAAATCCTATAACTCCATTTTAATAGGCTTGTAATGAATTTAAAATTTATTTCTTAATGATACATTTTTTACTTTTGCTTAGGGCACACTGGCAATTTGCAGAAGTCAAATTTGCTCACAGTGAATGCAATGCTGTTTGTAGTTACACAGGAAGTAGTGTTCCTTTTTTTTTTTTTTCTTTCTTCATTTATGAGCTCTGAAAGCCTTCTGGATATGAATTTGTAAGCCCTTGTTTACAGACACATGCTGTGTGTTTAAGACTTCCCCCCAGTTCACTGACACATTAGATCTGTGAGATAAGGAGGAGTAATGAGGAGGAGCAAGATGAGATAAATGTAAGCCTGAAAATGATGAAAGAGAAGCATGGAAACTTAAAGGTATGATGGCCTCAGTTAATGGTCTGTCATGCTTTGAACTCTGCATTTCGCTGTGACTAGGCAATTCGGAAGCCAGCGCCAAGAAACAATTTGAGAAACATTTGCAAAACTGAAGGAAGGTGAAGAAAATATAAAGAACTCTTAAAAAGTATAGCTAAATTAGTGTAAAGGAGAGGAGTATGGAAAAGGAACCAAGGTGATACATGGGAAAGAGAATAGGGAGAGAGAAAAACAGGATTTGCTGACGTTTTCTTATATTTATAGTAATAACCTAATTGAGCATGGTGTGGTGGTTTTAAACCACAACACTATACAATATTCTTCCTTTGAAGAAGTGTTTTTTTATGTTCCCTGTCCTTGCACTTAGTAGAGCCTTTGTGACTGTCTCAATGTATAGATTTCAGTGAAAGTGATGCTGTGTGACTTCTTAAATCTGATTAGAAAAGGCCACAATAGCTTCTGTTGACTTATCTTAGAACATTCACTCTTGGAGCCTTCACCAACCATTCAAGGAGCCTGACTATCTCGAGTAAGCCATGCAGAAAGCCTACAAAGAGAGACAACTAAGATACAGAAAGATGTCCCTCCTGTTTGGGCTCCAGCTGTTTCAGACTGCCCAGCTCAGGCTCTAGAACAGAAGAATGATGACTCCATCTCTAGGTAACATTGGACTGCCAATGCTCAAGAGACTCAAAGCAAGAACTTCCTCATGAGCTTATTCAATTCCCAAATCTGTGAGGAAAATAAATACATGTCCTTATTGTATACCACAGTTGTAGAGTGGTTTGTTGCAGAACTATAGACAACTGGAACATAAGGTGTGCTGAGGACCAATCCACAAGCCCATCTTCAGGTAATATGGGGACCAACGGTTGTTTATATAGCACATTTTCCCTATTTCTTCCAACATTGTCCTTGGAAACTTTTCCACTGAAACTCAGGATCAGATATCCAATTAATTTGTAATAATTAACATTTTCCACATTTATAAAATAGGCATAATAATATCTATTCCATACATCTAATATAGTTGAAGAGGATCAAATAAAGTAAAATACCTGAATTTTTTATTTGTTCAATATGGAAGCAATGTGTAAACACAATTATTATTGTTATTAGCAGTAATAACATTAGCTAACATTTTTTTGAACACTGAATATATTCCAGATATTCATTGCTTTAACTTATTACAGTAGTCAGCTTTTTTTTTTAATGTTTATTTATTTTTGAGAGACAGAGAGAGGAAGAGAGTGCATAAGCTGGACTTGCTAATTTGAGTTATAAAGAATAGCATATGGCAAAAGTGATGAGATATCACTTCCATTATTAGGTTATAAAATACCATGACTTCAGTGTTGCTTGCAGATTCTCTTTCTGGCTTTGATGAAGTAAGCTACTATGTGGGAGGGTCTCAAATGGCAAGGAATTGAGGTCAGCCTCCGAGTAACAGCTAGAAAGGTACTAAGAACATCAGTCCAAAAACCCACAAGGAACTGAATTCTGCAATAACCATATAAATAAATTTGGAAGCAAGATCCTGCTCCACTTGAATATTTATTATAGCCATGTGAGAGATCTTAGCTCTGAGGATCCAGTTAAGCCATGCTCAGATTCCTGCCCTGTAAGAACTGTGAGATAATAAATGTGTGTTGTTTTAAGCCAGTAAGTTTGTGGGTAATTTTTAATGTAATAATATAAAATTAATACACCTGCATTAAGGAAACTGTGACACAGAGATAATTACTAACTTAGGGTCTCACAATTAATAATCATCATATTTTTAGGGCTGGTAAAGTCATGTCATTAATCTAAATTATTCCTTTCTGCTTTGCCATTGGGAGAGACTGAGATTATAATGCAATTTAACATGAACTTTGGAAGAAAAAATGTTGCCTCGCATACTTCAATTGTCTGAAATAGAAAATGAATAGAAAATAAAAATTTATGTGGCTCCTGGGTGACTCAGTCAGTTAAGCATCTGACTCTTGATTTGGGTTCAGGTTATGATCTCAGGGTCATGGGACTGGGCCCTGTGTTGGGTTCCACATTGGCCGTGGAGCCTGCCTAAGATTCTCTCTCTCTCCCTCTACCACTCATGCTCTCTCCCTCTCAATCTCTCAAAAAATATTAATAAAAATAAAAATTTTGAATTTAAAGTTAAGTTAGAGTCAAAAGGAACTAAAATATATTGGGCACTTACTCAATGCCAGGCACCAGGATTAACATTTATTCATTCAACTTCACTGAATCAATGTCCTTGTTACCTGAATGTTACCAGGTTATTCATTTCATTGATTATGTCTGCATGGCACAGTCTTACCTTTGCATAATTCCTGGAAATATCTGCAGTACAGGCACTTGTACCACAAAACTAAATTAAAACATGTAATTAAGAGTAAAATTCATATACCATGGTCCCAATTTTAATTTTGTAGTTTGTTACAGACAATGAGATTTACTGAGCTACCTTGGACTGAAAAACCTGTACACATACATTGCCCTGTGTACCATCTAATACTTCCCTTCAGACTTTGGACTGTGCTTGCTTTGGGGTTCAACATGCTGGATCTGCTGGAGCGTCACAACTCTACAATGGATGATGTTTCCCTGGGGTAGGTAACAACAGCTTTATTACTTCACAAAGTCCCCCCACCCCTGCCCCTTGGTCAAAATATGCAACAAACAAAGGGCTGGAACAGAAACAGAAAATCCTCCCTGATTCATTTTAGCTAAATTTCTATCTTCCTGTATCCTCCTGGCAATCCACATGTTGTTGTAGCCAACACTGCCTGACTTCCTGTTTCCAACTATGGACTGCTGGCCAATCCTACCAGGGAAATGGCTCTCAATGAAGTGTGTTGCACTTACTCAATACCATCCCCATTTTTAGCTCCAGACCTTTGTGGGGATCATTTTTAGAGAATGCCATTAGCCCTATATTATCAAAATCTTAGCATGATCAGTACTTATAAGAAACTGTAGTGTACTTTTTTTTTTTTTACTATGAAATTGACATTACTATGTGGACTTGAATATATGAGCATCTTCACTTGGCTAGAATGAAAAACTGACAAATTATCTACTGCCCAACAGGAACAGAACCTCAGCAACTATGCTTAGAGAAATGATTTCTCCAGGCTGGAAAAAAAAATGAAAGTAATTCAGGCAAGTGTTAGAAAAATTTGTTGTTCTTGGCAAAAAAATTGAGAACTGGAAAGGATCTTAAGTTTATCATTTTATTCTACATGTGAGAAGGAGACAATTTAATCCAGTAGGTGGGATTCTAGGCAAGGTCGTTCTAGGTTTAACTTCTACCTCAGCTGCATGTTATCTGTGTGACCTAAAGCATACTTAAGATCTCCAAACCTCAGTTTCCTTTTATGAAATAGGAGATTAAAATGTATATGGCAAGGATAAGCCAACTTCAGGATCACTGTGAGGGTTAACTATGACAATGATGTAAAACATTTAGCACATTTTTATACATAAAGTGGTTAATAAATGGTATAATTTTTCCCAAAGTGAACTTCCTCCGTAAGGTTTTACCTCTGTACAGTGAAGATGTCAATGAAATATTCAATTCATTATAGTCAACTGACATGACTCTGGAAATAAACTGTTTCTAAAATAACTCGCAAATAGTGATAGTCATTTGTGATGACACATAAAAAAGCAGTAAGGAATGGAGTGATGAACTCAGGTTTACTCCCTTCCTCCTAAAAACCCACCTGCACATTCACAAACATACAGTTGTCCCATAAATGTATAAGAAACAGACATATATCTTTTTTTTTTTATTAGCTGTACTACATGCTGAAGAATACCTTAATATAGCCTCTGAAATTCTGAGAAAAGATCATTTTGAACTTAGAAATCTGGATCTGGGCTAAAAAAAATCAATCAAATGTGATATAATACAGACATTTTCCAAGACAAGAACTGAAAATATTGATCTTTCTTGCAACCTTTTCTGGGAAGTTACTTGAAAATTTTATAGAAGTCTCTTCAATCGAGGTACTGAAGGGGACAGTGGGACAGATAGTGGGAAGCAAAGGAAATTAGACTAGTCTAAAGATCTGATATGATCTTTTAGGAATTGAAAAGTCTTAAGGACATGGTAAGAAAAATCTTAACAACAGTCCTAGTGCTCATTCCTTCTTCATTTGGCCAGGCAAAATGAATGATCAAGACCACATTTTCTTGTAAATCTGTTAAGGGGATTGAGTAGGCATTCTTCTGCAAATGTAAATAGAATTACTAGTGGAAAGATACCTGGCAGTCCCTTTCCTGTAAAATTTTTCTTTCAGGATATACCATGTTTGACTAAAGTATTTATTATAAGTATATCTGGGATTATAAATTTATGGGGCATAGGTAAATATTTGATAGGGCATAAAAAGGAGGAGTATTGAAAAGGAAATGGTTCTTTTACAAACAATGTTTCTGTCTATGTTGCTCAAGATTTATGCTTTACTATGAAAACATATTCAAATACAGGAGAAATGGATATGTTTTAAAGCTTGTCTATGATGGTTTAGGATTCTTCTGAGAAAATAAAGTTCTGATCATGCCTGGCACTCACCTACAACCTTTTTATCATTGCCAAAGTTTGGTGTTGGGTAAGGTCTATGATTACTACAAGTTCTTTATTTTTTCAATTTAACCCTTCAAATTAATACAGCATTAAATACAAACAAAAACAAGTGAAAGGGGCCATTTAAAACTCCAAAAAAGCAATGGATGTATAAGAAAGGAATCCTGACAATAATATATTAATTAGTTGCATAGAAAATCTTATATGCATAGTCATAACAAAGCAAGTATTGTATGGAATTTTAATCTTTAAAATCTACATATAGACAAAGCACAGAACACATAGTTACAGAGTACACTGTAAATGCTGTAAGACTTGGCAATAAAAATATAAATAAAGGAAGTTCAGAGGTAGAAGTAGAACGGAGTTGAAGGAGATGATTGCTAATTTGCTTATCTTATAGAGTAGCCTAGACATAGATCATTTGCTTGACCAAACTAGAGCTAAAGGACTAATGACATAATAACATTACAAAACTAACAGACTGCAGAAATATAAGATAGCAATTTTGCTATTTAGGAAGGGAAGGACATTCAGCAATAGTAAAAATAGTCCTTTTTTTATCTGTCACATCAGGAGGCAACTAGAAATAACTAAAATTAATAATAAAAAATAGAAAGACAAATATAGATGGAGATAGTTAATGGAAGAAATAGTTCTTCTTTATGACCCTGTATTCCATTTAACTATTTATATATATACATGTACATATATGCACATTTATGAATATAAATATGTGTATGTGTTTGTGTGCATATACATATATACATACACCTATACACATTCTACACCTATGTATGTATATGTGTGTGAATATATATATATATGTGTGAAGTGTTTATATATATATATATATATACATATATATATATGTACTCATATATATATATGTATATATATGTATATATATATATATGAAGTTAGAAAAAGAAAAAAGATAGAGGGACTTGAAAGTGGACAGAAAACAAGACTCAAGTTTTTATCCAGCTCTAACAACAAAACAATAATTTGTAATAATACAGGGGAAGAATATTTACAATTATCTTAGTTGAATTAACCTGTATTCATACTCCATATCCAAAAAGGACATGATAACTATAACTGAATTCCCACATGGGTCAGAAAACAGAGAGAGAACATGTGAACTGTATGTAAAAATCACAATGAGATTAATAAATTGTTATTTGGATGTGTACCAGTCTCTTATGAATTTTATGGTATTCAAACATGTCCTGGTAAATGATTAATTTTATAAACACTGAGTAAAAAGTGTACCTGGATTTGGAAGCTATGTGCCAATGAACTACATAGCACCTATGTTTCTCATGGAGATGACGGCGATGAAGAACTAAGCCCAACAGAGTAAGCACTTTTCAGGCTTCTGCTTGTATGATATTTGCTAATGTTGCATTGGCCAAAGTAAGTCACATGATCAAATCTAAAGTCAAGTAGTGGTGAAGAACACTTGATCCATGGAAGTGAAAGGCACTGAAAACTCACATGGCAAAGCTATGGACAAGGAGAAGGTGAAAAATTCAGTACAGGGGAACAATCTATTACATATATTAAGGCTAGGACTATTGCTTGTGTATAAGGAATACAAATGAATACTCGTTGTTGACCTTTCTTATAATAGACTTTCCTTGTAAGTTCTAAGAATTTCTCTTGCCCATGCCATCCTTCTTGAAATAATGTATTCTAACAGACACACTGGAAGGAACATTAAGCAGGAAAAAACAGGAAGACATATTTCAGGTCCAATCCACCAATAAACAGGCAGAAAAAGCTTACATTTGGGACCTGCAAGTCAGCACTTGGCTCATGCTGACTTTACAGTACTAACTCAAGTAATCTGTATTTACATTAAAAAATAACTAAAATTGTGTTATTTTATTTATTTATTTATTTTTTATTTTTGAGAGACAGAAAGAGACAAAGCACAAGGGGGGAGGGGTAGAGAGAGAATGAGACACAGAATCCAAAGCAGGCTCCAGGCTCTGAGCTGTCAGCAGAGAGCCTGATGCGGGGCTTGAACTCACAAACTGAGATCATGACCTGAGCTGAAGTTGGACGCTTAACTGACTGAGCCACCCAGGTGCCCCAAATTGTGTCATTTTAAATGGCATGTTCTAGCTTCATTAAGATGAGAGGCAACTGAGTCAGGTCTATTTCACTATAAGCAAAACAAGAACTATATGCATCTCTAATAAAAACTGAAGTAGAACTCTTGGGATATGTGTGTATGGTGCAGTGGGAGAGAGGTATACAATTCAGGTGCTATTAAAATATAAATAAAGTTAAATATGTAAGGAGGGTAGAACCCCTTGTCTATTGAAAAGAAAATGGAATAAAATACTTTTGAGACACAGCAATGAAGATGAAAAAAACTCTGTCCTGACAGAATTGATTGCCCTAGTCAAGTTCAAGATTGAATAACATATGGAAAAAATACAGATTGGGGGTAGAATGAGTCCTGGAAGAAAACTGCTATTACTATAGTAGAACACAAAAATCTTGCAAACACTGAGCAATAGCAGGGATGAACAAAGAGAAGAATAACCTTGTTTGTGTAAAATAACAAGCATTCATTGTGAGACTCGAGTTAGCATTAGAGTGTTTGATCCAATGACCAAAATAACCAGATACAATTTGGTTTGCTAATTACATTAAAATAAAATTTGAAAATTGATTATTTAAATCTGTAAAAAGGGACTTACAGTCTCCTAAATAAAATGTCATGTATCTGGATCTGGAAGCACATACATTAAGGTTTTATCAAAAAATTTTATAGTGGAGGAATGATGATTGAGCCTACATTCTGTTACAAGTGACCTAAATTGTGGGTTAAAGCTGTGATTTAACTTGATTTGTTTTAAACTAAATCCACACTATACCCTGTGGCTTATGCCTGCAATTTTACATAAAGATTCTTATATAATAGGTAGAAAAACTAAGCATTAGCAGACGTAACCAGGAAACACAATGCTATAAATCAACCCACACTGAGAAACAATGCATGTTTTCTTAGTGACTGTGAAAATGGATGTTAGTTACAAATACAAAAACAATATGAATATTTGATATATCTTAACAATGCCTTCAACTTAACTTCAGAAAACACTTGACCCAGCATATTCTCATAAACCACAGCGTGATTTGCAGAATGAGAACTTGTACTGTCTACTCTACTTTTTTCTTATATTACTTCAACAAATTTCTATTGAACCATTACTTTAAAATATTACCCAAGTATATCTAGCTGAATAAATGAGGGTCCTGTCCTTAAGGAGAAGAGACACATGTGCTAATGATTATTGGTACAAAGATAGGAGTATGTCCTGCGTGTTAGAGAAACAGAGGAGTGGTACCTGTCTTGATCTTAGCTAGCCATGGGAAGATTTCTAGAGGAGTCAATACTTAAATTGAGACTTTAAGGACAAAGAGAATCAGGGAAGTGTGTTCTTGGCATAGGGAAGGGGATGAACAAAGACACAAACATAGGAAATAACTTAATGTGTGGAAGCAATTATTTATTATTAGGTAACTAGAGCGTTGCATAGCTGCTAGAGAATAAGGTGGTGAAGGTCACATAATGGTCTTATAGGCCATACTAAGACTTTTTCTTTGGCAAATGGAATCTAAACTTTAAAAAGAAATATTTTACAATAGCTTTATTGAGGTATATGATTAACATACAGTAAGCTGTACATATATGTGTAATTTCATAAGTTGTGACATACATACATGCCCACTAAATAGTAATCGCAGTGAAGATTATTGAACATATCTAATACCTACAAAATCTCCTGATGTCCTTTATCTGTCCCTCTCTCCCACCTGTCTCCACTCCCTATTTTCAAGCAACTGCTGATCTGCTTTCTTTTCACTATAAATTTCAATTTTCTAGTTTTATAGAAATGGAATCATACATCTTTTTACTCAGCGTAATTATTTTGAGATTCATCTGTGCTGTTGTGCGTATCAATATCTCATTACTTTTTGTGGCTGGGAAATATTTAATTAAGTGGTTGTACACCACAATTCATTTATCCATTTGCCTGAGGATGGCAACTTCAGTTGTTCCCAGTTTGGGGCTATTACAGATAAAAGTACTATAAACGTTCATGTAGGTCTTTGTATGGACATACATTTCCTTTTGTCTTGAGTAAATACCTAAGACAGGAATGACTGGCTCATATAGAAGATTTTTTAAAAAACTGCCAAGCTGTTTGCAAATTTTGTACCATTTTTCATTCTCTCTAGCAATACATACGAAATCCAGCTTCTCAACATCCTTACCAACACTAGGTAAGGTAAGTTATGTTATATTATTTTATTTTTTTAATGTTTAATTTTGAGGAGAGAGAGATAGAACACAAGCAGGAGAAGGACAGAGAGAGAGAGAGAGAGAGAGAGAGAGAGAGAGAGAGAGAGAAAGAGAGACACAGAATCTGAAGCAGGCTCCAGGCTCTGAGCAGCCCAGAGCCGGATACAAGGGCTCAAACTCACAAAACTGCGAGGTCATGAGCTGAAGTCAGACGCTTAACCAACTCAGCCACCTGGGCATTCCAAGGTCAGTCATTTTAATTTTAGCCATTCTAATAGGTGTATAGTGGTACCTTATTTTATCTTTATCATTACAAATATTTTAAGAAAACATCTTAATATAAATATATTTATTTATGAATAATATCCAAGTATTAGTGTACCAATACTGAAAACAGTACCAAATATTCAAATAAAAGGAACATGTTTGGGGTGCTTGAGTGTTTTAGTTAAGCGTCTGACTTCAACTTAGGTTATGATCTCACAGTCCATGTGTTTGAGACATGCTTCGAGCTCTGTGCTGAGAGCTCAGAGCCCGAAGCCTGCTTCAGATTCCATGTCTCCCTCTCTTTCTCTGCCCCTTCCCTGCTCACACTCTGTCTCTGTCTCTCAAAAATAAATAAACATTAAACGAGTAAATAAAAAAAAAATAAACAGAACATGTTCTAAAAGGATGTGATAAATCATAAATGGAAATTCTGGTGTTTTATTCGTACACAGCAGTAATTTACCAAGTACATTCCTGGGAGAGTGATACACCCACTTTGGTAATCACTGTTATAGTCACTGGGGGTAATTGAAGGATTTTTCAAAAAGAATTGACTTGTTCATTGTAGCAGCAAAATAGAGGTTAGAGGCAAGAAAGGCAATCTGAGAGAGGTGCAAGAATAATGAGGCAAAGGATGATAAAAATAATAGTGGTAAAATGAAGAGTGAATAAATTCTGAGGAATCAAAATTAGCTGGATGTGTTAATTATTGTCTTCACATGACAACTCCTATGTTCATAACTTAGTGTTAATTAAATGATTAAGTCAGTTAAACAATTCAGGAACAAGGCCAACTTTGAGACGTCAGTGTCTCCTTTTTCCAGATACTTGCTTTTTATCTGAATAATCATGTATAAATGTTAGCAACCAAATGGTTTCATTATTTTGTGGTTATTTAATAATTTACTCTACCAAAGTAATATGCCCCATTTAAGAGCTTCTATTTATTTCTTTAACTCACTAAGGAGGAATTAAGTGGCTATTAAAGGCAGAATGACACCATGGCTAAAAAATACCTTGGTGATTTTTCTTATGAAGTCTCTCAAAGTCACCACCTAGATGCCATACATACGCCAAAATATAGGGAGACTTACCATGGAGATTTAACACAGATGGTTTGGGGACACTGCAACAACTTAAAAAATCTATTCCTTTCTGAATAGTTATCAAATTCTAGTGCTGAGACTGTAAGACAAATCCCAAAGGGTGGCAGACATCCTATCTTTATAATAATCTTCTGAAATTCTTATATTGTCTATGGCATTTAAAAAAGCCCAGACACCCAACCATTAAAGTGCTTTTCATCTAATAAACTTTTATAAGGCTTTTTGTTTTCAGAAGATCAAAGCCCTTAATAAATGTTTATTTCAATCTGACAACATTTCTGCAACAAGAAATACATGAAGGTAGGTCAACCTCATTGGCTGAGGAAGGTGGTAAAATGTAGAATATCAGAGTTGAAACTGAAAAGCATCTCAGTGATTAGTTGTGGGCTGGAGCAGCTTCTTTTTGTCAAGCTTCTTCGAGGATATGAAGAAGGTTCTTCTCATGATGACAAAAAATGTATTTTCTCACATTTTCATGAGAAAAGAGAAGTGGTAAATTATGGAGAAAAGACAGAAATAGGATAGAACTAAAAGAGGTAATGAGTACATAGTTGATCAGAATCTTAACTTTGAGTTGACACCATAGAATCACAGCAGAGGTGACTCGAGCTTCAGCTGACCCAGCCACCCTCTAGATCACCAGATGGAGTTACTCCCATTTAAGATGACAAAGCTGTAATTGAGACAGGTTGGTACTGTGTCCACTAACAGTGAGCTACTGGTGATGAAACAAGAAATTAGACCTCCAGAGTTTCAAGTCACCCATGAGGGACCATATTTGTTATGGACAAATTAATTATGTTGTTCATACTATTTGTTTAAAATTTATTACAAGTTAGTTTAAAAAATATTTTAACTAAAAAACAGGCGTACATGTTTCTATGCATTTGTATGAACACCTATGCATCTACCGACAGCTTGAAAGGCCCTCTTTTGGTCAATAAAACAAGCGGACTTAAATTTCATTTGGATGATAGATTACAACTATTTTTGTACAAAATAACAAATCTAATATTTTAGAATGTAGTTTTAAATATATTGACCTTTTCATTTCACTATACAAATATTGAGAATACAGATTAATATAGACTATCTCTTGTGTTTTTCTCACAGAAGACAACATTTTGAATTCTAGGTACGACAGCTGAATGAAGTGAGGTGGATATCCTGCCCCTTTCAAGGTCTGAAACATCACCTGCAGAGATTAATGAGCATTTTACGAACACTTTGGGTAATGCACTGCCTTACTCTAGATCTCCAAGGCTTAAAAGAAAGGGTTGGCATTGGAAAAGATAAGTGGGCCTGACTGAAAATCCAGGACCAAGTGTATATCTGGAGATAATGATTTTTGAGAGCTATTTCTGAGGTTGACCACTTTCTTGGATGAGAAAAATCTATAGCTCTTTTGCTATATTCAGTAAATATTGATATTCTTTTGGACAGACTCTATAAAAAGTAAATAAGGGTAACTTTTAAATGACTCTTTTCTTGTGCCAAGAGCCACTAAGTACACTCTTAATATTTTTAATGGTGGAAATATATTGTCAGTGTCATTGGAAATGAAGACTTTTATGGGGGACATTAGAGAAAAAGAAAAAACAAAAACCAAAAAAAGCTCTGTCAACTTTTCTGTCACCTGTCATTCACTGTGACATACTCATCATTTGTTTTCTGCTTCAAACATTTTAAAAATGAAAATATATATATCTGACTTTCTTTTTTTAATTAAAAAAAATTTTTTACATCTGGCTTTTAAGAAGGTATCATAGAGGAAGATAAGAACTTCTTTTCTGGAGATTATCATATGGAAGAAGGGGAAAATAAAGATAAGAGAAAAATGAAGTATATTTTAGAATCTCTCTTAACATTTATAAATATATGAAGTTCTAGGACATGTATTTGAAAATAAGAGACAGTTACACCCAAAGAGAGTTCTAAATAATGCTATTAATGAAAAGCATTGCAACTACAGTTTTTTCTTTTTTTTCATTTTTTTAATATATGAAATTTATTGTCAAATTGGTTTCCATATTACACCCAGTGCTCATCCCAAAAGATGCCCTCTTCAATGCCCATCACCTACCCTACCCTCCCTTCCACCCCCCATCAACCCTCAGTTCTTCTCAGTTTTTAAGAGTCTCTTATGCTGTGGCTCTCTCCCACTCTAACCTCATTTTTTTTTCCTTCCCCTCCTCCATGAGTTTCTGTTAAGTTTCTCAGGATCCACATAAGAGTGAAAACATATGGTATCTGTCTTTCTCTGTATGGCTTATTTCACTTAGCATCACACTCTCCAGTTCCATCCACGTTACTACAAAGGGCCATATTTCATTCTTTCTCATTGCCACGTAGTACTCCATTGTGTATATAAACCACAATTTCTTTATCCATTCATCAGTTGATGGGCATTTAGGCTCTTTCCACAATTTGGCTCTTGTTGAGAGCGCTGCTATAAACATTGGGGTACAAGTGCCCCTATGCATCAGTACTCCTGTGTCCCTTGGGTAAATTCCTAGCAGTGCTACTGCTGGGTCATAGGGTAGTACAGCTTTTTTAATTTACTGCTCTTTCTCAGATTCATCTAAGTATCTCCTTTTGTATATGTGATAAATTTATTACTGATTCAAAACTATTTTAATATATCTTTCTATTAAAATGCCATCTTTACAAATGTTCACAGGTGTTTATACTTTTATTAACACTCAAAATTAAGTAAGCTTTTCATTTTCTAAGAATTAAAAAGAGACATGATATAATCTATGTTGTCTTCTTACATCAGATACGAAATAAAACAGCTTATTTTCTAAATGAGAAAAAAAAATCTGTCTTAAGGTTTAAAAAAACGGGTTTAGTTCCAAAGCCTGTTATTTTCTTCTCCATTAACCTGCCTGGATATCCAGTTGCTTATCTACAAACAGGGTTAATGGTGCCTTTTTTCCAAAGTCGTTATAAATATTAAAATGTTTTGAGTCTTGTAAAAATACTTTGAAGATATCATTATGAGTATAGATAGTGAAATTATAATACAGGTCATAGGAATCTAATTTATCAGAGTAAAGAAATTTCTCAGAGAATCACCAAGTACATTTGGAATCTGGTAAACACAGGGCATACCCAAGAAATATACTTTTGTTCAATCTATTCCCTTCATCTAAAGTTCTATCCATGTTTGAAGCTTCATAATAAAGCACACTTCCTTCAAGAAGCCTTCCCACATTTCTCTCTCCCTCCACTACACTTTCATAACTCCAAAACTGCAGTGCATATAAAAGTAGTATACTGAGCACCACTAATCATCAGGAAAATGCAAATTAAAACCACAATAATATATTGCTTCACACCTATGAAGATGGCTGTTATCAAAAGAAGAAATGCCAAGTGTTTGGCAAGGATGTGGGGAAATTGGAGCCCTTGTATGTTGCTGGTGGGAATGTAAAATGGTGAGGCGCTGTGGAAATAGTATGAAGGCTCCTCAAAAGATTAAAAAAGAACTACAATATGATCCAGCATTTCCAATTCCGGATATTTATGCAGAAGAATTTAAATCAGGATCTCAAAGAGATATCAGCACTCCTATGTTCATTGCTGTACTATTCACAATACTCAGGATGTAAAAATAACTTAAATGTCCATCTATGGATGAATGCTTTAAAAGAAAAGCGGCATATACATATAATAAAATATTATTAAACCTTAAAAACGAGGGGAATTCTGCCCTATGTAATACAACATGGGATGAACCTAAAAGACATTATGCTAAGTGAAGTAAACCACAGAACACATACTGCATGGTCTCCTGTATATGAGGTAGCTAACATAGTCAAACTCAGAATCAGAGAGTGGAATGGTGGTTACCAGCGGGGGGAGGGAAATGGGAAGTTGCTAATCAAAAGGTTTAAAGTTTCAGTTATGCAAGATGAGTAAGTTATAGAAATCTGTGGTACAACACTGCATCTATAAATAACAGCAGTTTATTGTACACTTAAAAATCTGTTAGGTGGGTAGATCTCATGTTAACTGTTCTTACCACAATAAAACAAAAAAAAAAATTGAAGTCAGTTTATCTTATCTTAGGTATGTTCTCTTCGATTGTGAGTCTTCAGTAACTTGGGCTATAATTCTTCAACGTTCCCACCCACAAGGTCTAGCACTGTGCTTTATATATTAAGTAGCCAATGACTATATATTTAAAGAATAAATTTATACTGACTTAATTCATTCTAATAGAGAAATGGAGGCACAATTTACATTATTTTTAACCTCATAAAAAGTGGTAGGGAATATATATATATATATATATATATATATGTTACATTTACATATATTTTTATGTTTTTATAAATATAAAATATAAAAATATATTTTTATAAATATATAAATACAGTTCCTTACAACTTGTGTATTCAGCATACAGATAACCCCTGAGGCCCAAGTTAGCCTAGAAAGAATGAGACAAAAACTAAGTCTGGAAGGATTACCAAGATAAAGAGGAAGAACACATTACAAACAAAGAGATGAACAGAGAAAATTTCTTGAACGAGGGAATGAGCAAGAGAACTTGTTACATAAAATAAGCATCTCCTGCCTCCATCCACAGCACCGTTGGTTGGGGATTACTATCTGAACTGTGCCTCTGTGGCACTGTGTTACTCTGGAGGGTAGCGTCCTTTAGACGGGTGTGGGGTGGACACTACTAGCCCTGGGTTTTTTTCACCCAACAGCTTCTCCAAACTCAAGGAATCAATGCTTTGCCAATTCTTAATTTTTTATTCTTGGGTTTTGTATTTTGCCATCTCCTCCTTCACCAACACTTATTTTCAATATTTAAAATATTAACCACACACATTTCTCTCTACTTTGATCTGTATCTTTTAAAATATTTCTAGTTCTTTATGCCTATCCATGTATCTATTGGGAGATGAGAAAGAATGTGAAAAGGCCAGAACCAGCCATCAGGAGGGTCAATTACGAACAATGAACTTTTATGTAAATAGCCTTTAATCCCAAGATGTATGCACTTTCAGAAGAACTCTAACATCTGGTCTGTTTGGCAAAAGTAAAGCTGAGAATAGAAGCCATAACCCCGGGTAATTTTGGAAGTAGCTTTGTTTTGTGTATGTAATTTGGCTGTAGCATCTATCAGAAGAGAGTAGGGGAAATGTACTGCAGGAAGAACAGCAGTAGCCCTTCTAAGGAGCTCAGTGCCCAACTCCGCAATGGAAACCTCTCCTGCTTTGGGGAAGGATTTGGAGAGCTTTTTCAGAATCCTGCAACATGAAGTGAAGGGTTAAAGCTTGTTGAAAGAGGCCTCTTCAGATGAAAGAAAAGAGAGAGAATGATACCAAGGCAAGGAAGAGGATGCAAATGCAGATTGGGAATGCTGTCTTCAGAACCAGTCTTCCCAGCCTTGAAGCCCTCAGTTTTTACACTGTCAGGCAGTGAGTAAAGAAAGGGAAAGGATTTTCCTCTTGGCAGCTCAGGCTGCCATAACAGAATACTGTACATTGGGTGACTTAAATAACAGAAATGTGTATTCTCACAATTAGGAGGCTGGAAATCCAAGGGCCAGGTACAGACTAATTTGGTTTCTAGTGTGGGCTCTCTTTGGACTTGCAGAGGACCATCATCTGGTGTTTTCAAATGGCAGAGAGACAGGTCACAGCAAGCTCTCAGGTGTCTTTTTTCTATAAGGGAACTAAACCCATCACTAGGGTCCCGCCCCCATAATGTCATTGAAACCTAATTACCTCTCAAAGGCCTGATCTCTAAATATCCTATCACTGTGGTTATTGCTGCAACAAAAAAACAGTGTGTGTATGTCTGTGTGTGATGATACACCATTGATTTCATAGTAACCCTGAACTAAATAAAAGATGTCTATTTAGTGATGCTGCCTCTAACTAATCATTTGACTTCAAACAGATCAGTATAATTCTGTCGACTGCTCTGTGAAATGACAATTAAAATACATGATCGCCTATAAACTGCAGAATGTCAAAATAGCTTGACTTCCTCAATCTATCTGCAGGGAACAATCAAAGTGGGCAATTAAACAATAATTAGAAGCTATAGGAATTATAAATTTCCTCTCAGAGTCCTACAGATGATTGGCTTGTTTTGAGAGTTGTTTGGGATTGTTTTTCTCCTTTTTTTCCTGTCACGATAGCTAATTTAATGGAAGCTGGGTGTGCATATATCTGAAATCTCTTATCTGACTCTTAGCATCTTTAGCATCTCATACTACAAGTTGATTTTCTTTTTTTTTTTATAAAATTATTATTTTTTTATTCAAGTAGGCTCCACATGTAATGTGGGGCTTGGACCCACAACCCTGAGATTAAGAATTGCATGTTCCACCAATTGAGCCAGCCGGGTGCCCCTACAAGTTGATACTATACTTCTTCAGTGACACCAGCAGCACTTAGCTTTGTGGCCTCCACAGAAGGGGGTTTTATCAGTGATGGAAACAAGTCAGGTTTCTCCCAGCTGATTTCTGCCAGGGATGTTATTTACCATATACCCAAGCTGTACTGTTCCTATGGGATTATGTCTAGGTGTTTCCCCTTTGGAGCTATCAACATATGTGGACAAAATCTCAAATATCTGTATGTAGGAAATAAGTTTGGAGGTATGTATGCTAGAACTTCAAATTCTTTATGGAAGAGACAATGTCCTCATTCTTAAACCATTTCTCAGATCTCATTCCTCTGACCCTAGAAGTCCAGCATTTCAGGATTGGGCCTAAATTTTCAAATTTCTGTGTTCAACAATGGTAACTTGTATTTATTACTATTATTATTATTATTATTATTATTACTATTATTATTATTATTTCATCATTGTCATAATGATCATCATCGCATCCTCTCTGGAAGATTCATAAGCTCACAAATTACAAGGCAGGTCTATAACATTGTGAGACATTATAATATAGGCACTTAATATTTGAATTTGTGTGAAAGTTAAAAGCATGTGATTGAAATAAATGAGACTAACATTTTTACCTCAGAGAAGTAATTTAATTTTGCAGGTGTAAACCTTACTATTTACAAGAAAAAAGGGTATCTAGACATGGAAACCCAATATCTTGCTTTTCGGGGGTTGTTTTTATTTTTGTACTGAGAGTTAAAAGTGAAGTTAAACTATTCCATACCCTCATTTATTAACAGTAGACCACAATACTGTCTCATGTAGATTTCATTAATTTATTTGCTAATATTAGGGCCAGAGGCTGAGATTCTATAGGATTTGCAAAAAAGCCACATTTGAATTAGCATAGGATTAGGAATTGCCTCCGGGATTGATATTAGAGAAATTTTCCTTAAGACCAGTTACTATTCAACAAATATGAAGCTATCAACCCTACTGTTTTGGAATATATTGGGGGTTCCCAAATTTTCTTGTTTATTTTCTTTACCCATAACTAATGTTTCTTAACACTTATCTGACAGTTTAGCCTTTATCCAATTTCTAAGGCCAGTACTGAGGGGGTTAAGGCCTCCTCAACCTGATTCTAAGGAATTCAATGTTGCCACCTTTTACAGGTTGCCCCTGACTTGTAAGTACCCAAGTACTGATTACCATGCCTTGCTTCCTTCCTAGAACTTAAGCTTCAGCTCAGGCTCTACTGGTTAAAACAGGGTTTGTTTGTTTGTTTTGTTTTATTTCCTCAAATGCTTGAGGTTCTGTCTTTATAAACTATACATTACCCAAATTTCTCTTCAGTATCCAGTTTCTGATGGCTGCTGCCTATGAGCTGCTTAAAATTTCCTTAATGCTAACTGCTTATCTCCATCTTGAATGGTCAAGATTCTCAAATCTATTAGATGCCTAAACACACCTACTACCTCTTGTAGATACCTTTATCTGTGACCAAACAGATTGATTCTTATCCTGCTCCTTGTGCTGTGATTCTCACCACACCTTCAGTCTTGTCTAGCTTCCCAGTGCCATGGTCTCCTCCATGCGTCTGTGTGATTCCAGTTTCCAACCACTGCCAAACCACCCCATTCTCTTGCACTTAATAAGAACTTGCCTTAAATAGCCATGTTCTGAGGTATAAGTGTACTTCATACTCCATATACATTTTCTGCTGAAATTATTCTGAATAGAAACTTAGGATATGTAGGCAAATTTGTGTTAGATTCGGGGTGGACTAAAGAAGAGGAAGTTAAACTGTATCTTGGCACATGGAACTCCAGCATAGAATTACTCTTTTTTTTTTTTTTTTGTTTTTTAAGTTTATTTATGTTGAGAGAAAGAGAGAGAGTACAAGAGGGGAGGACAAAGGGAGAGAGAGAGAGAGAGAGGGAGAGAGAGAGAGAGGGAGAGAGAGAGAATCTCAAGCAGGCTCCACATTGTCAGTGCAGAGCCCAAAAACCATGAGATCATGACATGAGACGGAATCAAGAGTCCGATGCTTAAAGAGTGAGCCACCAAGGCGCTCCAGAATTAATTTTTTTTTTAATTTTTTTCTTTAATGTTTATTTATTTTTGAGAGACAGAGAGAGACAGTATGAGTGGGGGAGGGGCAGAGAGAGAGACACACACACAGAAGCAGAAGCAGGCTCCAGGCTCTGAGTTGTCAGCACAGAGCCTGATGCAGGGCTCGAACTCACAAGCCATGAGATCATGACCTGAGCTGAATTCGGACGTTTAACCGACTGAGCCACCCTGGCGCCCCAAATTTTTTTAACTTCACATACCCAAATCACTGCCATTCCCTACTTTAATTCTTTGCATGATGCATTGCTGAGAACATGATCCTGTGTCACTTTATGGCAGCCCATGATTACATTAATCCCAAAGAGTGTGTCTCAGTACTGTTTGGGACTTCAAATTCACATTCCTATCTTGGTGAATTGGGGGGGTCATTAATAAGCCAAGATGACTCATTACTTGTTAATTAAACCAAGGGGTAGTAAAGAACACAGTGACTTACTGAGCAATTTTTTTTTTTTTTTTAGATTCACTCTTAATCTTGTCCTTTTGATCCTCATTCTTCACTTTAAGACAAGAAAGCGATTGACAAGACGTCTTCTTCCTGATGCTGCCAAGTTGAATTTAGCCTTTTCTTGGACCTCTCCTCCAGGAAACTTTCAGACCCAACAATTAAATGTTTGTCAAGGGAATGAAAACACATGTGAAGTAAATCATTTAAAGATAAATGGAAGGTTGTTTTTTCACTTACAAATCCTTTTTAATTCTAAAAGTTTTATTCAGTATGGTGTTGTCATCTCATAGTCCTGATAACTCTATTCTAGCATTGACCATATCACAACTTCTATGTTTGGGTGTGTTTGTATGATCACCATGTTAGCGATTTAATGTCATGTGACAGCTTTGTACAGAGTTACTGGGAGGAGAAAATACATATTAAAGAATTTCTAACATCAAGTAGTTTCCTTCCAGGGATGTACTTTAGTGTCTACTGGACAGATTTTTCTGGAGGTTCCCACAGCACACAAAACTGACATTCAGGGACCTTCTCATTTTTCTATTTCAGTGATACATAGAAAAATGGTAAAAACAAAAACAGTGTCTGAGATAACTTTTTTTCACTCTAAACATCCTTCTTCCTAATTATGGCTACTTATCACCTCCTTACTTCCCATGAATGCCTAGCCTGAGTACAATTACAATGTAACCTTGATATAAGCCAGTACCTATTCTATGCCTTCCTGACAAATAGTAGGTTTTCATATACCACCTTAGACCAGTGTGGAAATGATCTCACATGTTTTATTTATATTACTGTATTTTAATCACCTTCTAACTTTGTCTCCCTAAAGTGTCTATAAACTGCATGATGGCAGGACTAACTACAAGCTGGCTTCGTATGTCTGCTCCCTTATGATAAATGAATTATTATTCTCAATTTACCAGTCCACTGTAGGAGTTATGTACATGCTCACGCTCACTCTTTACCATGGTCTCCCCATGACTTGGTCCTCAGTCATATCGCTTGTTTTGACCAACATAATGTTAAGGGACAAAAACATGAGTAGCCTCTGGAAATGTGAATGTAGGATTGACCTTGTGCTCTTCTCTTCTTTTTGCCATCATCCAAGGATGATGAGTGATAATTGAAGTAGGCCTAGGAAATAATCAGAGCTAGGTGTCAAATCTAGTTAAACCTAGCCAAGATCAGCTAAACCTGAGATGATTTGTAGACATATGTGATAGAGAAATAAATACTTTTTATTGAAATCACTGAGATTTTCTGGTGGTTTATTTTGTAGCATTATATTTACAATGTAAGTTTACAATTTATAATAATTATAATGTTTAAGATATAGTAGGCACTTAAATGTTTGCTGAATATGAACTATAACTATTAAACACTTTAATGACCAAGTAACTATTAACTGTCATTTAAAAAGAACCTATCAAATAAACACATGCAAGCACATACGCATACACATAGTTTGGCTGCTACACTCAATTACCATGACCACAGGTGGGAGTTTTTAAGAAAACTAATAAATGCATCATAATATATCTCCATCAGCTGGCCAAGTACTAACCGAACCCATTAAATAAAGAAGATGACATATATTTCCTATTATTGTGGAGAAATAAATACAGTTAAAATGACAGAAGTGAAATGGTGAAATAGCACTTTTAAAACTCGTGGGATTTAGGTAGGAGAAGGAGAAGAGCAGTCATTCTAGACAGAGTGAGGAACATAAAAGAAAGGTGTCAAGCAGTAGAGAGTGACTTAATGTGGGAGGAGAAAAGATTTATACTGGAAGGTAGATCAAAATCAAAATAAGATACATTTGCATAATTTGAGTACAATAAGACACTGGGGGAGACCGAACGTCAACTAGGATTCTGAAAATGGTATGTACGAAAACAGGAAATCTTGGGCCACAGAGTGATGTAGTGAAAGAAAACTTGTTCTAGCAGGAGTACTAGAGTTGTTTGAAAAGGAGAAAATTACAGTCACAGAGCCAAGGTGATAAGTGGTGACCTTCCATAAAGCCTGGCTTCATAACCTGGGATTTCATTTTACACTGCTGAAGAAAATGTGTATGTTCTCCAAAGTTATCACTTTCTCCATAATGCAAATACTGAAGTGAGTTTAGAAAGTCAAGCAGCAGGATACCGCATTATTAGGAAGAACAATCCTTCAGTATACCCTTTCAGCCAGATTCTTTTCTCTGAAATATATTCATTATTTGAGTCACTGGTATTAAAGACCACATTTACCCAGTGGATGAAGAATTCATTTAAACTATTCTTCAAGGAAATTGAAAAAAAAAGTTTTTTTTAATTTTTATTTTTTATTGCCATGTATTAGGAGCTGTGGGTTGCTACTTCAGTGTTTTACTCATTTTTTTTTAATGTTTATTTATTTTTGAGACAGAGAGAGACAGAGTATGAATGGGGGAGGGCCAGAGAGAGAGGGAGACACAGAATCTGAAGCAGGCTCCAGGCTCTGAGCTGCCAGCACAGAGCCCGACGCGGGGCTCGAACTCACAAGCTATGAGATCATGACCTGAGCCGAAGTCGGACGCTTAAGCGACTGAGCCACCCAGGCACCCCTTTACTCATTTTTTAAGGATGACTGTGGGCTGAGATTGTGGAGGTTGTAACTCAACTATAAACATTAAAACTTACACACAGTTATCCATGTTTGTAACATGAAAGTGATATAGCTGTTGCCAGCAAATTAGGGGTTATTAATTGCTGGGGGAAAAAAAAGAAAGAAAACTATAAGAACCTGAGTTGATTCAATTACCTCATATTTAGCATTATTTTCTGCATGTACATGCTTAAAAATGCTACATGAAAATGTTAGAACTTGATAGAGGTACATTTTTCAACCTGTTACCAATGCCTATGTCTATGCATTCATTATAGTTCTGCTAAGTCGCCTCGGTTAGTTAATTTCAAATCTACTTTTACAATGATACAGAATTTTAGAGCTGGAAGGAACCTCAGAGAAACCTCATCTCATTGTGTCATTTTCTGAAATGGAAATGGTTGTCTAAGTAGGGACTGCCATGAGGGGGGTGCTCTGGAAAGCTTATTTTGGGGGTTCTTATGGTACTAGTGCCCACCTATCAGTCAAAGGCTCACAATCATCTAGGTCTCTCTCTCTCTCTCTCTCCCTCTCACCTGCTATTCATTCTAAAAGTGAAATGCCCATTGTTTCTGACTCCCCTTCAAAGTTCCTTTTGAAATACTCTAATTTAAACCTCCACTGCCTCTCACCTGGACAATTTTAATAATCTCACAATACACCTGGACAATTTTAATAATCTCACAATACATTTCTGTGCCTATTTTCTCCTTTTCCATCCATCTTAAACATTGTACTTCCTGAAAAATCATCCCTTATTATATAACTCCTGATTAAAAATATAAACTCTTAATCTCATTACATGTCAAATAAAATTCAAAGTTATTAATATTCATAGCACTATTTGATATGACCCCAGTCCATTTCTCCAATCTTATGTCTAATAAATACAGAGAACTAACTATGAGCAAGATACTGCTTATTGGACAAATATGCCTCATAGTTTCCAATTTTGCAATATCTTACAGCACTAGAGCTTATAATTTTAAGTAAAAGAATATACTTATAAATGTAAGAACACTTACAATTCTAACTCTGAACAATAAAAAATAGCTTCATTTATATTTAATACCATCTGGGATAGAAAAGCTACATTTTTGTATGTAAAAATGTATATATTTATATGTATATGTGTGTGTGTGTGTGTGTGTAACCTAATATAAAAATTACCATCATAAATGGTTCCAATTTTTGGAACATTTTTATATTTTGAAAATTAATTTGAATAGAATTCTTCAAAACTAAAAAAAAAATAGTTATAGTAATTACACCATCCCAAATGTTGCTATCTTTACATTAAAAATTTATCTCCTTTTAGTACTAATTTTGATGGAGAATTTCAAAACTTTCTCAAATTTCATTTGATATTCCATTGCTTACATTATATCACAATGATGTCTTTCCTTTGAGAAGTCAATTTCTTTTATAAGCTAGTTAATATTTATCAAATGATATCACAGCATGTGCCTTTTAATCATGACCTCTTGCTCAGACATGGCAAGAAGACCATTGTCATGGTTAAGAGCTTAGACTCCACAAGCTGATTGTTTAAATTAATAAACATTGCTCTCCCTTAGTAGTTTCATGAATTTAGCAAACTTTGTAACTTCTAGATTCCTCAGTTTCTCATATAAAAATGGGAATGATACCCCATAAGTTTTTTGCAAAGATGAACTAAGATTATACATACATGGACCTCCAAAGAAAATCTGATTTAGAAAAATCATTCAGTAAGTACTAGCTATTATTATTATTCACTACTACCTGACCTCTAACTTTATATTAACTGTCAAATATCCCCTTAAGCTGTTTTATTCTCAAGCTCTATTTGAAAACCATAACATTTATTAGAAACTTTCTAAAGATCTTTGGCACTAAATTTTAGTTAAATGGAATGGGATTTACATACTATTTTAATAATAGTAGGTCAAGTAAGTAACTGTTGTAAGAATACAACAATTATTTTGGATTATTGAAAGTGGGAGTTAATGCCTCTAGGAGCAGATTTCCTAAAATTAGAGTCTGTTGAAGAATTTTGACCTCCTAATCTTCAAGATCAATCTCCTACCTAGCTGGGACTTTGAATGATTTCAAGAAGAAATCAGAGGCTTCACACAATTTTTTGTCTGGGTATTGTCTTTGTATCTGTCAGGTTTGTACTTGATATTGGAGATTAACCCTTTGTAGTGCAGACACAGTCTACTCAAGCTGTCCTTGTTGATAAAAAAGGAAAGGTGCCTTTAACTCTACTTCAGTGGTTATTAAATGTTACTATACATCAGAATCACCGAGGGCTTATTAAAATAATAAATTATTTTGGTTCTGTAATTTTTGAGTGAAGCTGGAGAATCTGCATTTCTAAGAAATCCCTATGTGATGTGGATACTGTTATCTGGGAACCACATTTTCAGGAAAACTGCTCTACTTCACTCAAAACTGTCCACTTACCTTCACGTCACTATCTCCTCTTTATTATTCTTCCTCTTCATTATTCTCTTTTCATTATTGTTGCTCTCTCTGCTTAGGAAAGAGCTTGGGCTTCTGGTGCACACATTCAACAACAGGTACTAGAATTTATTGAAATATACCATGCTTCAGACATGGTAGAATCAGATGCAATTTAGAATAATACTTTCCCAGGCAGGCTTATTTTCCAAGACTCATCCTCTCCACTCCCTTGATTATGTATTCTCTGGCTAATCGATGCTGTTTTGATTTTCCTCCCTTCTTAACTCACAAACTAGTACTTACTAGCTCATTGTGTATCATTATTCATTGTTACTTCCTCTGGGATATTTCTGTCTGCAAGACCTGATTACTAACTTTTAGAGAGTAGAAGACTTTGTCTTATATATCTTCTGTTTCAGCATGATCTTCAGCAAGTAGATTTTACTTTTAAATACGTGCTGATTTGTTTATCAAAATTCTTCTGATAGAGCTTTTCATGATATCAACTAATGCAAAGGCAAAATCTATAGCATTAATTGGTAGGACTGCCAGGTTCAGCAAATAAAAATGCAAGACTCAAGTTTAAATTTTAGATAAACAAAAATAATTTTTAGTATAATTATGTCTCATGGAATATTTGGTACATACTTATAGTAAAAGATCATTTTGTTTTCTGACATTTAAACTTAATTGAGCATGCTATATTTTATCTGGCAACCCTTTTCGTAGATCTTCAGAACTTCTTTTTCGAAACTTCATTAATATGGTCATTTGAACATATTTTGCTCTTAGAAATAGCTCTTCTATCGTACTTCACCATACCTTAGCATTGTAATTTTGTGTAATACACCTTATCTCTCTGAGCTTTACTTGACTCATCTAATCAATGAAGATAATAGTTGTAATTGTTCAAGCAAGTAGATCATAATTTCTCCAGTATTTTAACAAAAATACTTAGTAGGATTATACACATATGGTGACCATTAATATATTTGTGAACTGGTCATCTAGCAAAGATCTAAGCTAATGTAATTCAAATAGTACCTGCCATATATTACATTTCAGGCCAATGGTAGATACTTTTAAGGTATATTTATTCCCTCAGGAAGCTTAATGAAGTGGCAAGCTTTTAAATGTATAAGATCTAGTTTAAGAAATAGGTCATTAATAATTTTAGAGCTCCTGGGTCCACTAGCCACAGAGTCTGGAGCCAAGTCAGCTGGTGAAGAGGGATAGTGAAAAGCCAGACCTTGGGTATTCCCCTGGATTAGGCTCCTTCTGACTAGACAGGTCCCACCACTATGTTTTTCATGCCCCCATCACCATGACCACAGAGCTGCAGTTAATGAAATTAGACTCTGGTGATAATAGTTTAAGCTGGCCTCACTGGCAGAGAACAAGGAATCTGACCACAGGTGTGGTCTGAGAGCTTTAATTTCTCTAAATCATATTAAAATAAGTAATTAATGTTCTGATGCTAAAAACTTATTCGTTAGTTAACAGGTGTCTGGAGTGAGTCCTCAGGAAATTGGAATTTAGAAAACAGGTTCCTGAAAGGATTCTAGGGACACCAATAAAATTAATATATGAGCACCAAAGACAGAATTTACTACCCATCATTATTTTTTCAAGTCTCTTTCTCTCCCAGAAATATGGGCAATCATTTGTTTAAATCCTAAGGAGAAAAAGACAGAAAGTTCATCAACTCTGACCTGTTGTATTTGCTTGATGCCCAGATACTGACCTAAATTTCTTTCAGTTTCTGAATCTCACACCTGTGTCTGCAAATATGAACTCTGTGGTCCTGGTATATTTTACCCCTCTTTAAAGGAATGTGAATGGTCCTACTTTGTGCTTTACTTGCCTTGCAAGGAGACCTGTAAATGTTTAAAGGTCTGAAAAGTATCCTGTGTTCAAACTGTGATGCTTTAGTAAATAATAAATGAGGATTTCTTAACTATTTGCAATTATTATGCAGCCTAGAGAAAGTTTTTGGCTGGTTTATTAGGGTTTGCAAGTTTCTTCGTATTGCTTCAAATCATGTATTTATTCTCTGTTGGTGAACTAACCATTATTTTCTTCCTTTTTTTGTTCCTGATGTCATATATGCTTCTCAGTTGGGCTGTATTTGCCAACTCTCTTTCATGTTATCTTTCTAGATGTGTTTGTTAATGTAAAATTATTTGCTCTCCAAGTGTGTTCTGCTTTGTCTTTTCTCTCATCATATTTTTAAGATTTTTTGTGTTATAAAATTATACTAAGTCAGGCAATGGATATGCCCATGCCTTCTCATTTAAGAAATGGCTACATGCAAGCACTTATCCTGTATAATTTTATTTCGTGACATGCATATTTGTTCACAGCAAAAACTTGGTCAAAAAAATTTTAATCATTTTCCCACCCATTCCTTAAATTGAACACAGCTCCAAAGTTGGTGTTTTGAAAATAAAATGAAACAAAAACTAAAACAAAAGGCTCTTAGCTCTCAGCAATAAATGTAGCATGAAATAAAAGAGAATGTAAAAAGGTAAAGTGTGTGTTGCTGAGAGAGGAGAGAGATTTTTAATTTGACACTTACCAATAGCCCTAAATGACAAAGGTCAAATAAACATCAATAGAATTTAAAAAATTAATTTTAAAAAGGTTTCATTTACATGCAATAAAATCCACCCATTTTAACAAGTGCTGGCAAGGATGTGGAGAAAAGAGAACCCTTGTGTACTACTGGTATGTATGTAAATTGGTACAACCACTGTGGAAAACAGTATGGAGGTTCCTCAAAAAATTAAAAGGGGAAAGATCATACAATACAGTAATTCAACTACTGGGTATTTATCCAAGGAAAATGAAAATACCAATTTGAAAAGACATATACACTCCTATGTTTATTGCAGCATTATTTGAATAGCCAAGATATGGAAGCACCCTAAGTGGTTGTTAGCAGGTGAATGGATAAAGAAGATGCGACATACACACACACACACACACACACACACACACACACACACACACTGGAATATTACTTAGCCATAAAAAAGAAAGGTATTACCATTTGCAACAACATGGATGGACCTTGAGGGCATTATGTTAAGTGAAATAAATCAGACAGAAAACAGCAAATACCATATGATTTCACTTATATGTGGAACCAAAAAAACAAAACAAACATACAAATAAAACAGAAAAGAATCTCAATACAGAGAACAAACTGGCGACTGTCAGATGAGTAGGGTTTGGGGGGGTGGGCAAAATAGCTGAAGGAGATTAAAAGGTATTAACTTTCAGTTATAAAAGAAATGTCATGGGGATTAAAAGTACGGCAAAGATAATGCAGTTAATATTGTAATAATGTTGTATGATGACAGCTACACTATTATGGTGTAAAGAATTACTGAATCACTATATTGTATACCTGAAACAAATATAACATTGTATGTCAGCTATACTTCAATAAATTCAGCCAGTTTAAATATAAAGTTAGATAATTTTTTTAAAAAAATGTACACTCAGGTAACCATCATCAATATATTACTATCACCCCCAAAATATCCCTATTGACCCTTTGTGGTCATTCCTATCCTTGCCACTGTGATCCCAAGCAACAATTAATTTGCTTTCTTTCATTGTAGCTTTTGGCACTTGTCTGATGACAAAGTATATTAAGCTTCTTTTCATGTATGCATTTGCATCTGGTATTTTTCTTGGTAAATATATTCTCAAACTGTTTGCCCATTTTATAAAAATCAGTTGTTTGTATAGTTACTATTGTTGCAAGAACCTTTTTCTAAAAATAGATTTTGGATATGAATTCCCTGAGTAACACATATTTTGCAAATATTTTCTTGGATGTCTTGACTTTACATTTTTATAACAGTGTCTTTCAGAGTGAAGTGTTTTAATTTTAAGGAAAAGTCTAAGATTTTTCTTGCATATTTGTGTTTCTCCTCATTTTTAAGTAAAAATTTTTATATCATGTGAAGTAACACTTGAGGTCCATTCTCTTCCAATGTACATATCTACTGTTCCAGCAACATTTGTTGAAAAAATATCTTTTCTCTCTTGAGTTTGGTTAAAATCAATTGTTCACACAGTGTGCATGTATCTCTGTTTCATTGATTTATCCTCATGCCAATGCAATGCTGTCTTGATTATTGTAGTTTTATAGCAAATCTTGAAATCAGGGAGACATATTCTGTTCTTCTTTTTCAAAACTGATATGGCTGTTTTAGGTATTTGTATTTTCATATACATTTGATATTCAGCCTCTCATTTTCTTCAAAATGTTGTTGGAGTTTTGGATTTCATCATAATTTATACATCAATTTGAGAATTTCCATCTTATATAAGTTGGTTTTTAATTTTTCTCAGCAATGTTTCTTTTTTGTATGTTTTATATTTAAGTCTATGTACTTCACGTTTTTGGTGAAAACATAAAAGATATTTGGAAAATTTAATTTACAATTTCCTTGTTAGTATATAGAAACACTACTATTAGATATTGATTTTAAGTCTTGTAAGTATACTAGGCTCCTACTAGTTCTGGTAGCATTGTTATAAACACTAGGATTTTCTATTTATTTTTGCGAATAAAGAAGGTTATCAGGTAGCCCACTCTTTTTTCAAAGTTTCCCTCACCTCTTCTTGCAGCCTTCTGGGGATACCTACCTTAATCTTGAGTCCCTTGTTCTTGTCATTAAACAAGTATGCTGTTTCGAGCCCATCGTTACTTTTGCAGACCTCAAGAGAAGAATCACTTCTTATTTGCTGGTTTTTATTGCTTGATGTTGGCCCCTCAAGTTTTACCCATCAGTGGAGCTCTGATAATGCAGAAAGGTGTGTCAGATCCTAGTTTTTCCACTGCATCAGTCCTTTGGGTTTGTTGTTGTTGTTGTTGTTGTTAGTTTTATTTTTATTTAGTAAGCATTTTTTAATTTGGGAAATAATTAACACAGTACAAAATTGACCATTGTAAGTGTACAACTCAGTTGTTTTTAGTGTATTTAAAATGTTGTGCATTGATTACCACCGGCAAATTCTTGTACATTTTGATTACTCCTCTCCCCCTATAAAATCCCATGTACCCATTAGCGGTAACTACGTTTACCCAACTCCACTAAGGCCTTGACAACCACTGATCTACCTTCTGTCTCTATGGATTTGCCTATTCTGTACAGCTCATATAAAGGAAATAATATCATATGTGGCATTTTTTTACTGGCTTATTTCATGGAGTATGATGTTTTCAAGGTTCATCCATGTTGTAGCACTTATGAGTACTTCATTCCTTTTTATGGATGAAAAATATTCCATTGTATAAATTGTAATCAGAGGGTGGATTGTGCAAGAATCCAGGTCATCTATTTTTTGGTGAATATTTTTGACTCTCACAATCTGTACAATACAGAAGAAGTGAGGCTACATGAATTCTGCAGCTAAATTATAAATATGCCATAATTTTTTGCCTTTGCTTTAGGATGCTTGCTCTTAAAAACCAGCCACCATCCTATAAAGAAGCTTGAAGAGTCCATGGGAGAAATGTTCATCCCCAGTGTGGCAACACCGAGAGAACACATACAGGCGTTCTGGCCAAAAACTCAGCTAAGACTTCAGCTGACATCTAGCATCAACTGCCAGACAATACAGCAATGATATTTCCAGATGATCACAATAAAGGCTGAGACATCACCAGTGTTTGAGTTTTCCCAATGATGTTATGGAATACAAGCAGCCCATCTATAGTGTTCTCTCTCTGAATTTCTGGTTTGGAAATGCGATAAAATGTATTGTATACAATAAAATACAAAAATATGATTGTTTTATATTTCTAAGTTTGCTGTTTATTGGTATACAGCAATAATATCTTGAGCATTTTGCCTTACCTTTTTTTTTCAGTAATCGTCAGTGTATACAAATGAAAAGAGATTTTATGTTTACAAAAATATCCCTTCACAGCCAGCAACTTAAGAGTAAAAATCAGTGGTAGCAATTTTAAAAGACAAGGAGGAAAGGTTAAAGCAAGAAATAACAGGGTAACAAGAAACGAGGAAGGTGCAAATTCAACTTCCAAGGGATTCTAGCTTCCTCAGCAATTTTTAAAACATTGTCAAACTCCTCAGTGTTTATTGGAATGGTATAGATAATAATCCATTGTTTAACTTTATCTATTTATGTCATGGTACAATTTCTGTCCAGCTGAACTTTTGTATTTCATATATATGTGTATGTATGTGTGTGTGTATATATATATGTATATCTATATATGTGTGTATATATGTATATATGTGTAAATGTATGTGTATGTATATATGTGTATATATATGTATATATAGATACACACACACACACACACACACATCCTCTCTGCTTTTTTACCCTACTATTTTGACCACTACCTCTATTACATACACAATATTCCACTCAAAAAAAGGGCAAAGACAGGCTAAAAACTTCAGGTATTACTGAGTATGCCCCAAAAGGCTAGCAATCTGGTTGAGAAACTATGGATGGAAAGATAACTTCATATTAAAAATGAGGTGGGAAGAAAAGGGGAGGAGACTGGATGGGTGGAATTTAGAAATATTTTTATAACAGAGCTTTAAAACATTTATCAATAGAAGTTCAGACTATAAAACAAAAATTCTGAGATACCTTGATCTAAGTGTAGATGGACATGTTTGAAATTATGGGTCAGTTTCCCCGCACGTATCCTGGTAGTCCCAGAGACTCAAGATCTAGGAGTAATCTGTTTGAAAACAAAAACCACTGAATTAATCTATGCAGTCTTGTTTGGCTCCAACACTCACCTTATGGCTAATAAGCAATTACTAATACACAGGAGAATGCGCTGAAGTGCACATGAACTTGGGTGAAGTCTTGCAGACAAGCGGAATAGTTACCAGTATGCTTAATATGCTTTAAGTAAGAGAAGAATTCAAAGTTCCAAAATACGTGCCCATCTGCCCCATGCCCCATGACATCTGTCAGTAATGTTTACTGCCCAACAGAAATGGCACAATTGAAATTAAGTCTAGCAGGGATCACAAAGAACAAGTCAGTTTTAACCAAGCTCCATGTCTTGTCTAACAGACTGGTCTGCTGTGACAAGGATTCAGTAGACAGTGCTGAATTCCAGTGAGGCAGTGTAGTAGTCCCTTATGACAGTCTTATCTGTAACTGGAAGGTGGTTAGGTAGAATAGAATCCAGTCCAATAACCATTCAAATGGTACTGGTTAACAGAGCACTGTCAATCTGAGTGATATTTCTGAAGTTTTGTCTCAGGGTTGCAACCTCCACCCTATCCTATCCACATCAATGATTTAGATGACCATATGTAAATGTGTCAAAAGGAGAGACAAACATGCTAGATGACAGCATGAGGATTTCAAAAATCTCTGGCAAGCAGGAACAAGACATAATTCCAATAATATATGATTTAACAAATATTTACTTGAGCTGGTGAATCCAATACTATAAAGACTAGAAAAAAATATATTTTAGCAGATAAAAATCACTACAGATTTTGAGGCACAGTAAATTCAGTGTAAATTGGGACAGTGTAAACTAGAACACCATTTTTGGTGTTCACGTCCAATTTGGAACAATTCTTAAGGATGCAGCAAAGGATAAAGGAGTAAATTGAGCTTTGTAATAAAAGTTGTGTAATAGTATTTACGTAACAGATAAATAGTATCTATAAAATGGAATTCCATGCGGCATTGAAAATTCACTAAATAAAGCTACATGTAACAGTATTAATGAATCTCAAGAAATATATAATATTTAGTGAAAAAATTTCAAATTATAGAAAGATAGAATATAATTTCACTTATACAATTTTCCAAAACTGTGAAAACTGTAATATATTGCTTCAGGATAAAAGTGTAGGTACTTATTTTTTAGAAAGAATGACAATCACATCCTAAAGGCCAGTAGATGCTTCTGATGAGCACGGAGTGAAGAGCATCAAAGAAGCATACACTAAATGTAAAAATATATTTTTTAAAACTGTGTGCTTGGTGAATGCATTTCACTGAAATGTTACCTTTTATTTCTCATGAATATTTAATAAATACACTTTTGCCACTTTTACTATTTGGTAATGGTAATTGTAAAAAAACAATTGCTAAAATCTTAGGATGTCTAGAAACCTTGTTACATGACTTAATGATCAAACATCCTTTCGGGGCGAGGTTTTGTTAGGATAATTTCACCTCAGTTATTGGGAACTTATCTTAAGAAACCTACTTTGGTAACACAAGAGTTACCAAAAGGCATCTGAATAGCCACCAAAATCTTAGGAAAATGCAATATGACTCAGGATGTTGTGCAGGTCTGGGGACCTAGTGAACTCAGTATCTTTGCAGCATTTAGGACACACTGTCCCCACTCTAGATTTCCTCCACTGCAGGCCCCAGCTGATTTCTGCCTCTGCTTACTTTATACTACCACATACCTGGCTCTGCATGCCTTCCCACCTCCATCTAGATACCCTCAGAGAAAGCTTCTGATTGGCTGGGAGACAGGGTCCAATACAGACTGTCCCTGAAAAAAGGCCACTTCCGACACTTTGGGGAATCAGAACTTCTTTCAAGTCAAGCCCTCTCCTTTACCCACTTAGTAAAGCAGAGTCATCTTTTGTTTTCCACAAACAGGGATTGCAAATACAGCTGTCATTCAAAGAGTCATTTTCTGCCATAGGGATACATATATTAGTTATTAGGAAAAAATGGTCTATAAGGCCATTCTTTTTTTTTTAATTTTTAATGTTTATTTTTGAGAGAGAGAGAGAGAGAGAGAGAGAGAGAGAGAATACAAGCAGGGGAGAGGCAGAGAGAGAGGGAGACACAGAATATCAAGCAGGCTCCAGGCTCTGAGCTGCCAGATCAGAGCCCGACGTTGAGTTTGAACTCACAAACAGCAAGATCATGACCTGAGCCTAAGTCAGATGCTTAAGCAACTGAGGCACCCAGGTGTCCCTATACAGTCAATCTTTTAATCTTGAAATTTAATAAATATCACTTTTCCAAAGCTAAAGCCATACATTATCCATCAATTTTTTATGACCCATATCATTGTATATAGTGTTCTACAAATATATCAACTTAATGCTTGGTAAACGTAATAATTAATAAATGTACATTTAACCAAATGAATTCATGTAGTTATCGAAGACTATTATGCTTGGAAGATACTAGTAATTAACATATAAGTCCCTTCTTTGTTTTTTGAACAATGGTTGATCTCATGAACACAAAAAAATACTCACCAAAAAAGCCTAAATGTGAGACCTACAAACAACAAAATCCTAGAAAAGAACACAGGCAATGACTTCTTTGACATCAGCTGTAGCAACTTTTTTTCTAGATAGGCCCCTTGAGGCAAGGGAAACAAAGGTAAAAAACAACTATCAGCACTACCAACTATCAAAATAAAAGTCTTCTGTACAGCAAAGGGAGCAATCAACAAAACCAAAAGACAACTTATAGAATGGAGAAGATATTTGCAAATTACATATCTGATAAAAGGTTGGTGTCCAAAATATATAAAGAATGTATAAAACTCAACACCCAAAAAGTGATTAGTCCATTTAAAAAATGAGTGGAAGGGGCGCCTGGGTGGCTCAGTCGGTTAAGCGGCCGACTTCAGCTCAGGTCATGATCTCGTGGTCAGTGAATTCAAGCCCCGCATCGGGCTCTGTGCTGACAGCTCAGAGCCTAGAGCCTGTTTCAGATTCTGTGTCTCCCTCTCTCTGACCCTCCCCCATTCATGCTCTGTCTCTGTCTCAAAAATAAATAAACGTTAAAAAAAATTTTTAAAATGAGTGGAAGACATAAATGGACATTTTTCCAAAGAATACAAACAGATAGCCAACAGGCATAAGAAGAGATGCCCAACATCATTCATCATCAGGGAAATGAAAATCAAAAGTACAATGAGATGTCAGAATGACTAAAAATCAACAATGCAAGAAACAACAGGTGTTGGTGAGAATGTGGAAAAACAGGAACCCTCTTGCACTGTTGGTGGGAATGCAAACTGGTGCAGGCACTCTGGACAACAGTATTGATGTTCCTCAAAAAGTTAAAAGTTGAACAATCCTATGACATAGCAATTTTACTACTAGGTATTTACACAAAGAATAAAAAAAATACTAATTCCAAGAGATAAATGCACCACAGTATTTATAGCAGCATTGACTACAATAGCTAAATTATGGAAATACCATGTGTCCATCGATTGATGAATGGATAAAGAAGTGATATGTATACACAATGGAATATTATTCAGCCATAAAAAGAATGAAATCTTGCCATTTGCAATGACACAGATGGCGCTAGAGAGAATTATGCTAAGCGAAATAGTCAGAGAAAGACAACTACCATATGATTTCATGCACATGTGGAATTTAAGAAACAAAACAAGTGAGCAGAGGGAAAAGAGAGGAGGGTCGGAGAAAGTGGCAAACCAAGAAACAGATTCTTAAATAGAGAGAACAGACTGATGGTTACCAGAAGGAAGGTGGTTGTGGGGAATGGATGAAATAGGTGATGGGGATTAAGGAGTGCACTTGTTGTGATCAGCATTAGGTGATGTATGGAAGTAGTGAATCACTGTATTGTACACCTGAAACTAATATTACACTGTACGTTAACTAATTGGAATTTAAAAAAAAAACCTTATTTTTTAAAGTTTATTTATTTATTTTGAGAGAAACAGAGAGGAAAGAGAGAGAAGGGGAGAGAATCTGAACCAGATTCCATGCTGACAACAGAGAGCCTGATGCCGGGCTCAAACATGAGCCATGAGATCATGACCTGAGCTGAAGTCAGACGCTTAACTGACTGAACCACCCAGGTGCCCCTAAAAAAACTTAAAAAAAAATCAGTCATTAAATACAAAAATGGACTCAAGAACTGTTCCATATTAAAACAGTCTAAGGAGACATGACTATAAAAATGTCATTAGGATAAATGATGAAATGAGAATAGGATCTGCAGGTGTATTGATGTTTATTTCTTGATTTTGATAACCATTCTGTGATTAATTCAGGTAATTTTCTTGTTTAAGGGAATACACACTGGATTATTCAGGAATAAGCTGGCATCTTGCATCATTCTACAACTTAATCTTTTTTTTTTTTAATACATGTTTGTTTATTGTTGAGAAAGAGAGCACGAGCTGGGGGAGAGGCAGAGAAAGGCAGGGACAGAGGATCCGAAGTGGGCTGGGTGCTGACAGTAGAGATCCCAGGGCAGGGCTAGAACTCAACAACTGTGAGATCAGGACGTGAGCTGAAGTTGGATGCTCAACCAATTGAGCCACCCCAGTGCCCCTCTACAGTTTAATCTTAAATGGTTCAGAGAAGAAATGATAACAGAAAGAAAGTGGATGGGGTGGAGAGAGGGGACAAATATAGTGAAATGCAAACATGTGGAAGAATCTGGATGAAAGGATTCCACAGATTTTTATACTACTGTTTTTTTTTAAGTCTGAAATTACATGAAGATATTTTTTAAATGAAAAATATTATTCAGATTTACTGGTAATTATGAGACTGGGTTCCTGTACTCTTGATTCTACTTCTGCTAGTTTTTTGGGGTGCAGTCCCTTCCTAAAGCCCTGTTGCTGACTATACATCTTCTGTTCAGACTCTAGTTAGAATCTCCCCTCAGTGTTTCTTATTTGATGCTTTAAAAGTCTCTGTTCTGCAAAAGCTTATATCCATACTTGCTAGAACTATGCATAAAATGAAAACAAATAGACACATCATGGTTCAATTGCATTTTATAAACATTTTTTGGAGTTCTTCAAGCACATGTTTACAAACTATTTGGTCTACATGAAATAGTTGAGGATGCTAGATATAAGATATTAGTTTCAAGAAAGTCAAAACAATTTTGATGTATTTGTATAATACACAATTATATGCTGTTAATGTGTGTGCCTTTTGGACTCATTTCAAAAGTGTTTGCCCTGATTTCACAGTATATCACAACAACCTAGCTTAAAATAATATGTGAAGGTTGTGGAGCTCTTCCATTTTGTTTGCAGAGAAATCCATATAGTAATTCTCTATGGGGTGAGGAAGAAATTCAAGTGTAACAATTTAATCTAGAAATATCATGTCTAAGGGTGCCTGGGTGGCTTGGTTGGTTGTGTCTGATTCTTGATCTCAGCAGAGGTCATGATCTCATGGTTTGGTTGGAGCACCATGTAGGGCTCTGTGCTGCAGCATTGAACCTGCTTGGGATTTAATCTCTCCCTCTCTGCTTTTCCCCCACTCATGCACATGATCTCTCTCTCTTCACTCTCTCTCTCTGTCTCTCAAAATAAACAAATCAACTTAAAAGAAAAAAGAAATACCATGTTCAGTACTGGCTAAGCAGTAATTAAGTACTCTAATCCTCATTTCCTTCATCTATGTACTTACTTTCACCATCAAATGAACATTCCATAAAGAAACAAAAAGGAGGGGTTTGAACCTGTAATGTTGTGGGAGTTAGAAGCCTAGTGTATTTGAGAGGAAATAAACATGTCAAGTGTTATTCATTATCCTTTTGATCACTCAACAAATAATTACTAAGTTGAACTTGTATGAGACAATGTGATAGACTCTGGTGTTACGTAAAACAGAGATAATCATTGCTGTCATTGAGCTTACTGTCTTCTGGGCCACTGAAAGAAAATAATAACAATAATAATAAATAAAATCTAAGAGAAATGGATATGTTGTCAAAAATAATGAATGTGATAGATGTCATGAAAGTAACTTTTTGGGAATAAAGATGATATTGTCAGGGAGATATGGTAGAACTATGTTTTGCATGCCAGACTGAGAACTTTAGATTTGATGGGCATGTCATCAGGGTCCTTTTAGATTCCTAAGTAGGACAGCAAGTTTTATGGGCTTCAATGTCATCTGTAAAATAAGGGGTTTGAGGTAATTTTCAAAAGTACTTCTGGCCTGGCATTCTCTGGCTTTACCACAAATAATCATGCATGAAAGACTTTGGAGGCAGAGGCGGATCAGATGTGTATTCTGTTGATAAGTGGTAATGGCAATGACACTACAACATATGCCAGAATGCTGGGGAATTAGTTGTCTGTGAGAAGGATTTTGGGAAAATGAATGAGGAAATATATGAGGATCAAATGAGATCATGTATGTAGAAGTTGTTTGAAAAAGAAAACACAATGGTCTATACAAGTGTGTCATTATTTGCAAAGCTTACTCTTTAGTACATATATACATACAAGAGCATCTTAGAGCTTTTTGACTATAAGGAACTTTATAAATCGAAGGAGTTATTTTTAAAGAGAACAAAAATAGTACATGATAGTGGTTTGAAGTCTGCAAGCTAAGTGGCCTATAAGTAGGCTTAGTCCTCCAGAATGAAATTCTTAAGGGACAGGGATGGATCACAATCTCCAGCACAGTTTGAAAAAGCATATTTTATTCATTCATTCATTCATTCATTCAATTAATTTATGTTATTTATAGTGTCTATTTTATTAAGCATTGTTTCAGAATAATTGAAAAAAATTAATGTTTTTTTTTTTTTGAAAGAGAGAAAGAGAAAGAGAGAGAGTGTGAATGGGGGAAGGGAAAAGAGAGGGAGACAGAATCCAAAGCAGGCTCCAGGCTCTGAGCTGTCAGCATAGAGCCCAATGTGGGCCTTGAACTCACGAACCATGAGATCATGACCTGAGCCTAAGTCAGACGCTTAACTGACTGAGCCATGCAGGCACCTCGATAATTCCAATTTCAGTAAATATAATTATCTTTTTTTAAGAGTTTGATGAGCTTTTAAAAAAATAGCATCAAGGTAAAATTGCACATATTTAAGGGATAAAGTTTTATGTTTTATTAAGTTTTGACATATTATGTACCTATAAAACTATCACCACAACAAAGTAATGAACACATTAATTACTTCCTAAAGTTTCTTGGTGCCTCCTTATAATCTCTTCCTTGATTTCCCTCTCTCCACCCCCAGACAACCACTGGCATGATTTCTGTCAATATATATTAGTTTGGATTTTTCAGATGTTTCTATGGATGAAGTCATACAGTATGACTTCTTTTATTATCTGGCTTATTTCTCTCAGCATAACTATTTTGAGATTTCTCTGTATCTTATATATTAATAGTTTATTCCTTTTATATTGCTGAGTAGAATTCTAGTGTATGGATATATTACAATTTGTTTATCCATTTATCTATTTATGGGGAAATTGAGTTGTTCTACAGTTTAGCTATTACAAATAATGTTGCTCTATGTGTAGAAGTTTTTCTAGGAATATATGCTTTCTTTTCTCTTAGGCAACTATGCAGGCATGGAAAGGGGAGATCATACGGTAGGTGTATATTTAATTTTTTAAGACACTGACAAATCATTTAACAAAATATCTGTACCATTTTACATTTTCCTCTAGAAGTGTGTAAGAGTCCTCCCTGCTCAGAAGCATGTGGTATGGTCAGTTTTTAAAATTTTAGTCATTCTAATAGATAAGTTGTTATATGTCATTGCAGTTTTAGTTTTTGAATTTTATTTGCCTAATAACCAGTGATGTTGATCACCTTTTCATATACTTGTTTACTATCCAAATATCTTATCTGTTGAAATGTTTATTCAAATATGTTGTCCATTTTCTTAATGGGTATCTATTAACACTGCATTTTGAGACTTCTTTATATACTCAGGATATGACTTACCTTATGTATGATTTTCAAGTCATTTCTCCCAGTCTATGTGTTATATTTTTATTGTCTTAGCAGTGTCTTTCAGAGAATAAGTTGTTTTAAATTTGGATTAAGTCCAATTTATCAATGTATTCTTTTAGGGTTCATGTGCTTTGTATCTATTTAAAAAATCTTTGTCTAACCCAAGTTTATAGAGTTTTTCTCCATATTTTCTTTTAGAAATGTATACTTCTAAGTGTTACATTTTGAGCTTATTTTTGTACAAGGGGCAAAGTGAGAGTCAACATTATTTTTTAAATATAGACATCTAATTCTCCCCAGTTCCATTTGTTGATAATAATATAATTTCAAATTTTAAGTAACATTAAAGGAGGTCATATATTATTCTGTTGATCAAAGTAAAGATCGGGTAGAAAGTGTTGAAATACACTAGTCTATTTTATGGAAGAAATGCTTAGTGGCATGTAACTATTTACTAACATTTACAACTAAATGAAAAAATATTTTATTTTAATTATTTTTAATATCCTTCTTTCTCAGCCTCTAGTCTAGACGGTCTGTTTAAAAATGTGCTTTCTAGAACTGCCCAGATCTAAAGTACTGTTAATTGTATAAATCTTACCTTTATTTTGATTTGATAAACCTTCATAGCAAAACTAATCATTCCATTTTGCTAGTTCCTTTAACTAATTCATTCATTCAACCAAGAAACAAAAACATCATCATATGACTAGCAGGCACTGGGTAAAGAAAAAAAAGAGAGAGACAGAGACAGAGACAGAGAGACAGAGACAGAGAGAGACAGAGACAGAGAGATTGTTTCAAAACAGACAACTGCCAGAAGTATAGGCAGTGGGAAGAGAGACTGTGTCTCAAAGCACTCAACCTTTGTAGAAAGTGGAGATGATACTGACCTCATTGTGCAGATACAAGATTTAAACAATATAGTTTGTACAGGGCTTAATGAATTACCTGACACAGTCAGGACTCAATCAGGAGGAGCTAATTTATTTCAACTAATGATATTAGAAAAGCTTCTTATAATTTTTAAAAGATTTCAAAGATATTGGATATTTTAGAAGAGTCCCTGGAATAAACATATTACAAGGGAAAAAAAGACTAAAATATCATAGTAAAAACAATGTTTATCGCTAACTATTAGACCTTTAATGTGCCCAGATGGCCAGCAGTTCTCCATTCATATATCATCAATGTTCTAGAACTAGTCTGTTAGATACATGATGTGTTGACATTTGAATATGAAAAACCAAATAGAATATTATAGAAGATTCAATACTGGAAAGCAAAGAATGGATCTTTAATAATTCCATTCTCAAAATGGCATTTAAGGAATGGGAGTAGAGGACCTTCTTAGTCCCCTTTAACCCAGAGACACTTTGGAGATTTCAAAACTAAGTAGTGTGTTCCATTTAAAGAATTTCTACATTTTCCTAAGTTTCATTGGAAATAATTTATATGTCCATTGGCTGATGAATGGATAAAGAAGAATTGGCATATATATATATATATATATATATATATATATATATATATAAACTCAACCATCAAAAAGAATGAAATCTTTCCATTTGCAACAATGTGGATGGAGCTAGAGTGTGTTTGCTAATGAAAGAAGCCAGTCAGAGAAAGACAAATCCATATGATTTCGTTCATGTGTGGAATTTGGGAAATAAAACAGAGGAACATAGGGGAAAGGGGAAAAAATTAAAAGAAAGAGAAGCAAACCATAAGAGACTCTTAATTACAGAGAACAAACTGAGGGTTGATGGAGGTAGGTGGGTGGGGGATGAGCTAAATGGGTAATGAATATTAAGGAGGGCACTCATGATGAGTACTGGGTGTGATATGTAAGCAATAAATCACTAAATTCTACACGTGAAGCCAATTTTATTATACATGTTAACTAACTAGAATTTAAATAAAACTTGAAATAAGAAAGAAATAATTTATATGTGGATTATAATAATATCTCATCTTTGAACTAGTATATATATCAGACCTCCCATTGTAAAGAACAGAAGAAACATCCACCCCTTATACTTTTTAGTCTATTTTTAACATTTCTAGTGTCACAAGCAATAATTTGGGATCAAAAATGCTACTAGTACTCACAATTCCCTTCATAAAGTATTCCTTGAGTCACTGGATTAATAATTAATAATAATAATAAAACTTTAAATGCATTGTATTTTAACATCATGAGAACACTGGTACTATTTTTATCTTTTTCCATGAGAAGAAACCCCAAAATCAGACAGTTTCATTAACTTACTAAAGATCACAATGTACCAGAACCAGTAATTGGAACTAGGAAGTAAGATTACAGAATATTTATGTTCAACTACCCTGCTAGCCAATAGATATCAGTTAAGAACAACTTCAAGTTTGAGTGAAGGCTAAACAGAGAAAAATCAAAGCAGAACTGAGAAGACATTTATATTAAACATAAATGGTATGGTATGGCATGGCATGGCATGGCATGGCATGGCATGGTATGGTATGGTATAGCATGATGTGGCCTAGTCTCTGTTTGAAAATACCTAACTTTTAATACCCCTACAATAAGCATAGTTGATTTCCATGACATAAACTGAATACTATTTTACATTATTATCATTATGACTCCTTGGAGTTAGAAAAGTCACTAAGAGTCACAACAGTAACTTGCAACTATTGTTCTTTTCTAAGCCTTGGCATTTTAAAACATTGATGGGCAGGAATGGGAGTAAGTACCAATCCCAGTAAGTCCCCAAAAGATTTGTCTTTTCCCCAAAACACAACATCTGACATCGTGGAGGCAACTGCCAGCACACTCATGGGTTAGCCCAAAAAACACTTCCACTAAGAGGCTGCTAATTCTGGAGGTTCTAGAAGGAAATCTAGTGTTCCAGCCTGAAAGTCAGTAGAGGCTCTTAAGTACATTTCAGATCAATTCTTTGCATGGTCTTCTGTTAGTCCTGGCTCTACAGCATTCTGCAGCATTTACCTTTCAAGCTTCATTCTTGGCAATTTTTATGGCTCTATTCCAAAGGTAATATCCTCTACAACTTACATGATTCCATGGCCTCAAACTGACATCCATGTGGATTCTGTAACTTTGGACTGTAGTGATACATGGGAAGAAGACTCACTTCTAAGCTTCATGAATCACATTATATACAAGCCTGATGATGCCAACAGCAATACACAGCACCTTAGTGTGATGGGGCAGTGGGGACTACTTCTTCCCAAAGCTAGATAATAAACAAAAATTCAACCTCAGTGTTTGCAATTCAAATAGCCCATTCACCACCATCTGGACAACACTGTATAATGTTCTCTGAGGCAAAATATTCTTACAAAATTATTTGTGCAAAACAGCACAACCCACCTTTTCTATTAAGAAAAAAACCGTCTTAGTACTAATGTGCTTCTCCAAATAAAAAAGTAAGTATAACTAGGTAAAAGTATTTTTCATCCCTTCCTTTCTCAATTCATCTGCCCCTACCCCTTTCTGTTTTTTTTTTAATTTTTTTAACATTTATTTATTTTTGAGAAACAGAGTGAGACAAAGCATGAGCGGGGGAGGGGCAGAGAAAGAAGGAGACACAGAATCCGAAGCAGGTTCCAGGCTCTGAGCAAGCAGTCAACACAGAGCCTGATGTGGGGCTTGAACTCACGGACCGTGAGATCATGACCTGAGTCGAAGTCAGACGCCTAAACCCTTTCTGTTTTTTTTTATCCTCAGAATGCATGCATACAGCGTGAAGTTACTATTATGTATACGACTGCCACCTTATAACCTTACAGTGATAAGTAACATTCCTGTTACTCCCAATATCCAAATCCCCCTGTGTCATGGCTACATACAAAGGGCATATACCCATTGCCCGATATGACAGAATATGGATAGACATGTCATGTGTTGCTTTCAGGCTGAGGCAGTGAAAAAACCACAGTGTTACTCTTTTTTTTCATTTGCATTAGGGGATATGGAAACATCGTGATGAGATGGCTGAACCAACAGATCAAAGTGGCTTGGAATGTTTTGTTATAACATGGAGGAGGGCTGCCACAGAGATTTGTTTGGATGCACATTGGACTCTGAGTGAGCAAAATACACTTGGGTTGTGTTGAGCTTCTGAGGCATAGGTATATGTAAATACCACAGAATCTTCCTACCTATCTTAAGTGATAAAAGGGGTAAGTGTAAGGATGAAGGCTTATGCACTAAAGATGGTATAACACAACTATTAAAATAGCCCGCTTCCAAAAGCATTACCAAGCTTTAGTGGCAGCCCTGAATGCCTGCAAGCAGGCATGCTTGCAGACTTCTGAGTGAAAACAGAACAGAACAAAACAAAAAAAGAAACAAGAAAAACATACACCTATTAGTTAAATGACTTAGTTGTTTTTGTTTCAATTTGTTTTGCTTTCTATTTTGTAAGTGAAAGCATCTACTTCTTCATTTTACTAGATACCATGATACAACACATAAATGTTTATCTCATTCATCACTTGTTCCTTGACTCCTGGCAGCTGTGTTCACCCCAACAATGATCCAGACAAATAACTCCAGTCTGTATTACCATTAGGGGATACACTGGCCTACATGATGGGGACACATCACTGAAATTCAGTCCTTCACAGTGTAATTTTTCCTGCTTTAAACAGCCTTGCTTTATTATTTTTTTTTCACTACGCTGAAAGCATGGAGAACAATTGCTCAATATCTGAAAACTACGCACTACATGAATAATAATATTCTGCAATGTGGGAGAAAAATCCACATCTACTTTCTTTTATGCCAGACTGATGTGTGCTTTGTTATTTTCACTGGATAAATGTAAGAACTATCAAAGGACAAACTTACAAAACAAAATAAACTGTTTGTACTTTCTTTCTTGTCTCAGATCCAACAGCTTTTCAGATTTAGTTTCCATTTATTAGAACAGATTGAAATTACTTATTGGAATTTCTTAGCACTCTTTTATAAGCCCAGTGAACAGGTGTAATTGTGTTTGGTAGATCAATTCATCCATCGCACTATGCCCTGAAAATATGCTAGTTACCAAATAACAGCAAATAGCCGGGTTGTTTAATTATATCAAGTAAATCTATGCCTTTTGATAGAAGTAATCAATTCAAAATGAAATAATAAATCTTACAAGTTGGACAATCTATCCAATTAGTTATTTTTTTTCTCAAACTCACATTTCAAATTAATGGGCATAAATTCACCACCTATACAACCGACTGATAGAATCTTATCAACATAATGCATGTTAGTGTCTACATTATTAAAATTCTACCAAAGCCTAAAATGGAGAGAACAGCCATGCATAATCATTTAACATTAATTCTAAAGACAAATTTTTCCATTGCAATAGGGAAGTTTTATTTTATTTTCACTTCTACAAACAAGAAGTACTTTGAAGTATTCTAATCAATCACATGTACATCAGTGCAATACTTCAAAATGTCTTCATTATTGAGATGCAAGAGTGTACATTTATCTTTCCCTTGACTAATATTTTTTATGGTAAAAAAAGCACTGCACAAAACGCAAAACACATCATTCAATTCAACAAGTATATGTTAAGAACTGATTGGTGACCAGTACTGGAGTTTTTAATACTCCCAGGTAATCTTGATACTGTCTTCACATATCTAGGTTCTACTGAACTCTTCAATTTAATTTATTGATTTAGTTGAATCAATCAAATCACTTTTATGAGAATATATTCTACTTCCTTAGTAATGATAGTCTGTGAACTTTTCACCAACAGTTATGTTTGCTTTACAGACATGGTGTCTTATCCATTTCCCTTTAGATAGTAGCATCTCAGAAGTGTTTGGTGAAAAAATAATGAATTGATGTCTTTTTATGTTAATATCTAAATGATAAATACATTTTTAACATTTTTGATGTATTTATTTATTTTAGAGAGAGAGAGAGAGGGAGCACTAAAGGAAAGAGAGAGAATCTTAAGCAGGCTCCATGCCTGGCACAGAGCTTGATGCAGGGCTGGATCTCACAACACTGAGATCATGATCTGAGCCAAAATCAAGAGATGCTCAATTGACTGAGACATCCAGGTGCCCCAAAGAAGAAAGAATTTTTAAAATAGGAATGGGAGTATGACTAGTGATCCCAATTTCCAGGGATAGCTGTTTATATTGAGAAAGTAAATATCAAAAGATAGAAAAAACTATTTTTAACACAATTCTTTAAGAATGCTATGGGCTTGGCATTAATATCCACCATGGCTTTATGTGTTGAACAAACTCTCCAGTCAAGAATTGTTTACATTCTTCCTCTCACACAACAATCTCTAAAACCTGTGTTAATGTTCATTAATTTACATTAAGTACAATGAGATAATCATAAGATATAAAGAGATTATATGTTCATTTTGTTTATAAGGGTTAGCTTTTGGTGGAATGAATAAAATTAAAGAAGAAACCTAAATGTCCATAGATGGATGCATGGATAAAGAAAATGTGGGGTGTGTGTGTGTGTGTGTGTGTGTGTGTGTGTCCTGATGTCAAAGTCAGGACAACAGAGTATAGAATAGAATGGTGGTTGCCAGGGGTTGAGATATGGGAGAACTGGGGAAATGTTGGTCAAAGGATAAAAATTTCCAATTATAAGAGGAATAAATGGGGGGCATTTTATGTACAGCATGGTGAGTATAGTTAACAATACTGTATCAAATACTTGAAAGTTGCTATGAGAGTAGATGTTAAATGTTCTCACCATAAAAAACCCAAAATGGTAATTATGGGAGGTAATGGACATATAACCTTATTGTGGTAATCATTTCACAATACATATGTATATCAAATCAACATATTGCACATTTTATAATTATACAATGTTATATGTCAGTTCTATTTCAATAAAACTGGAGAAAAGGAAGACCAAACAGGTTAAAAAAGAAAAAGCCAAAAATTATGATAATGGTTACCTTTAGAGAAAAAACGGGCATGAAAAGGTTTCTATTATCCTCACAATGCTTTATTTCCTGTCCTACATGGCACTTAATGGGTGTGCATAATTTATTATAATTTCTCTGCACAATCAACTATTTGCATATTTTTCTCTATGAATGATCAATTTAATATTAAAATTTTATTTTTAAAAAGGATATAGAGAAATAAACATTTTTCAGATGAAAGATAATGAGTCCACCTTAGATATGTTTAAATTGAAATGTCAGTGATGGAGGTGTCCAGTATATAATTAGATAAATCACACTGGGCTAGAGATTGATATTAGAGTTAGCACAATGTAGTTCCATTATAACTGATAAAAGTTTAAGAATTTATGATTAGGAAACACGACCAGAACACAACCTCAGAATGCAGTCACACATGCCATTAATAAAAAGGGCTTTTTCGTTTGGCACTCCTCCCTGCACATCTCTCCTATAATCACCGGAAGATAAGATGAACAGTCAGGCCCAAAATTCAGCTAGTTGAGAACTATTCACAATCAATTTTTAATGTTTAACTCCTCTTCACAAGTCTTGTAGGTATGGTTGTAAACTATATGGCAAGACAAATTTATTAGGAAGCCAGGACTCGTGAACACTGCTGGGTTGGATGCTGTGATGCACTACTTAGATCCCCTTCAGAAGAGAGGAACATATTTCTCTAATAGCTGCCAGTGCTGTGGGCAGACAGCCTTGAGCTTTTAAACCCTTTGAAAGGATTTTCCTAGTTGAAGAGAACTGTCTCACCCATGTCCAAATTTCCTTCTCAATGTCTGCATACAACAACTACTTGGTGTAAAGCCGCACTCTTCATGTTCTAACTCAGGAAAACTCCAGAGAGTCATCTCAACTTCTGAACGGCCCATAGGGTTAGCTTAGGCCTCCGATGAGATTGCATCACACTTCAACTTTTCTTTCTTCCCAATCCTCCTTCCTTCTCTCCAATAGGTGTTGACCCCAAAGAACCTTTTGCAGGTTAATCTACATCTCAGAGACATCTTCTCAAGGAACGTAAATTGTGGCAATTACCCAATGCTGCTGAAATAGGGAATACAGATATATATTTTAATTAATTAAACTACAATGTGGTCTTTAAAGATGATTTTGATATAGTTTCAGTGGTGTGATGATAGGTAAAGAAACTTTATTATACCAAACAGTGAGTGGGATTTGAAGAAACTCATTCTTCAAGTAGAGGTAGTTTTTAGAATATTTTTCCATAAATACAATGAAATAATAATAATGTTCCATTAGATGTAAGATCAATGTTGGCTTGTTTGTTCGTTTGAGGATGGTTTGAATGTATTTATGTTTGAGGTATGGAAGCTGAGAAAACCTAAGTGGAAAAAGTTAAGAAACAGGATAAATAAAAGCATAATGCAATTTTATCCTTAAAAATGCACAATGCTATGGAATCCAGAGAACAGTGTACGGTTGTAAATTAAGATAGAATGAAGTAACTGTTATATTTCATAAATAAGAAAGGGAGATAAAGATAGATACAGCCACAGTTAAGTTTATATAAGAGGTAGATAGTTTAGAAAGTCTTATCAAATTGTTCTCTCTGTGGTGGCGGCAAAAGCTCCCTGAAGGCAGTTGGAAGTTGGGGAGGAGGGTGTGGTGGGGTAATTTTTTTAGGTACCCCAGTAAAGAATGGAAAAAGGCAAACATTTATATTGATCCAAGTGTCCAGTTTAGTGTGGGGATAGCAATGGAATTGCAAGTGAGCAAGGGAGTTGAGTTTGCTTGTAAATCTGAGTTTAAAATTATGGAAAAAGAATCATATACTGAATAAACAAAGATATCAAGAAAGGAGAGGTCACTAGACTTAAAACAAAGGGAAGGAGCTAGGCACTCAAAGTATTAATAAGGCAGAATAAAGGAAGTGAGAGTCCTTAGAAATAGGACACAGTCAGAAAATGTGTTATTGTAGGAAGAAAGAACAAAAGAGCTTGGGCTTAAAAAGCTGTAGTCAGAATGTGATGTAGTAATTAGGTATTACAGGAGCACCATGATTCCCAGTAATAACAAGACCCACGGTCTTGCATGTTTATAGAATTAAGGTCACAAAAATTGTATATTAAATAACTTAAAGACTAGAACTTGGATAGGTTACCCCCCAAAATATTGAAACTACTGCAGGATCAGGATGGGATAAGTTATTTTTAAAAGTTTCTCAGTTTATTATCAATATATTTAACAAATATATGGGAGAGATCAGAAGGTGGATAGTAATGATGAAATGAAGAGTAGTCATAGTCAGTGAGACAGCTGAATGGAAACATTAACTTCCAGGATATATTAATTTCTACCATGAAGTAGAAACATGCTTATCTGTGTTGTGATCCAGTGGTAGTGCAGGAATGGGCAGAATTCTATTAAAATGACTGCTGTCAAAGCAAAATGACAAAGGACAATCAAAAAACCATTTAAATATATGGAAATTTGTGTGTTGTGGAACAGAGGTCCAGAGATCAAGGAGAACAGCAGACAGTTGGGACATGGGGGATGGAAGCTCTGAACAATCTGGGAATGAGAATCCAGAGAAGATATAACCATAATAATTTGAATTTGAACTATAACAAGGAAGATGGATCTGTGTCACACAATTAAGTTAACTGGCTTCTCAAGTTCTGAATAGACACTGGTATGTATCTATTCAATGCTGGCATAAATGAAGGGCCCTGCAGTATCAAGGTTATGGTGACACCAGCAGCCATGAAATATCTACATATTCATTAAATTAAATTTCTTGTATTTGTATAATGATGGTACCATCCAATTTAATCATCACAGGTCTTTACATGAGGTAAAAAGAGGTAACACACATCAATCACTTTTCTCTATGATTTATTTATGTATCTCTCTAGCTGTCTAACTACTTACAGTGGTTCTGTTTTAAGGCGACCCTCTTTATAGTGTACATCAGTAAATTGGCCCTTAATATAACTGCTGATATATTCAGGGTTAAATCTACTATCTTACTACCTTTTTGTATTTGTCTCATGTTCTATATCCACAAATATCTCTTTTTGTAACTTGTGTTGGGTAAATTAATTATTAATGTATTGTTCCATTTTATCTATCAATGATTTTATTATTTACACATTCTCATTTTTCTTTTAGTATTTACCCTAACTATAACAAATATACACTTTATTCAAGGTTAATATGAATTGGTCCTTTATCCACTTTCCAAAAATGAGTGCTGCGAATATTTTAAGTTGTTTATTCACTTTCTGCCCTATGTTCCATTATCACTATGCATCTTAATTCTCTTTACGTTTAGGACCCTATGCCAAGTAATAATTATTTCATTCTATAAATGTTATATCAGATGTACCCACATGCATACCCTTCTCCAACCTTGATTGTACCCTGAATCTCTAGGATTATTATCAGGAGTCATCTTTCTGCCATGAAGTACCTTTTAGGTAGGGGTATGAGTGTGTGTATGAGATAGAGATAGAGATGATAGAGGAGATAGAGATAGAGATAGAGATAGAGATAGAGATAGAGATAGAGAT